>NW_028252877.1:0-63463 GCF_964263255.1 Lissotriton vulgaris
AAATACGCCCTTTACTGAAGAAAACAAACTTGGACCCGCTGAACCCTGACAACTACATACCCATTACAAATGGACGGTTCCTGGGCAAACTGATAGAAAGAGCAGCGTTCGCCCTGATGTCACAATTCATTGAAGAGAATGACATACTTTCAGACTTCCAAACAGGATTCCGTCCAGGAAGAGGCACGGAATCTGCCCTCCTTGCCATCTGGGATGACCTAAAGAATAAAGTTGACCGCAACGGGTTTGCTGCGCTACTCCTCTTGGACTTCTCAGCTGCCTTTGACGCGGTTGACCATGACACAAAGACTCTATGAAGCCGGCATAGAGGGAACTGCTCTAGACTGGATTGAGTCCTACCTTCGAAACAGAACTAGTGTCATCCATACCCCACCTTTCTCGTCCAAACCGTACTCCACAAAAGCAGGGGTCCCTCAAGGTTCTATCATCTCGCCCATGCTTTTCAACATTTACATGAAGTCATTTCCAGTACTGATCAATAAATTTCACCTCACATGCTATAACTATGCAGTTGACACGCAAATACTCCTTCAACTGGAATCCTCCAAAGACATTGGAAAATCACCAATTTTCAGCTGCCTCAGAGCCGTGGATCAGTGGATGACCTGGAGCCATCTCAAATTGAATGCTTCAAAAACTGAAATACTCACGTGTGGCTATTGGAAACATTACAACCCGCTTGCCGCATGGCCTGATGACCTGGGATCACTGCCTAAAGTATCGAAGGAAGTAAGAAACTTCGGAATGACCATGGACTCCAAGCTGTCGATGAATGCCCAAGTGGATAAACTAGCAAGATCAAGCTTTGCTACTATAAAAACGCTGCAACAAATTGTCCCTCATTTAGGATTTCCACACAAGGTCCAAGCTACCATCTCCCTTGTTCTGTCCAAACTCGATTACGCCAATAGCCTCTACCACGGATCACCTTTAACGACCATGAAAAGACTACAACGGATTCAGAACTCAGCTTCCAGACTACTCTTGTATATCAAACCGCGAGACTATATCTCCCCTGCCTTGAAAGGCCTGCATTGGTTACCGGTTGCCAGAAGATCCACGTTCAAGCTGATTTGTATCACCCACAAAGCAATACATGGAATAGGACCACTCTTCATCAGGAATAAAATCACCAAACACATTCAACAAAGGAACCTCCGCTCTAAAGGAGCATCTCCACTCAAAATCCCACCATACAAGATAAAAACCATAGGTGGCACATCCTTCTCTGTTCAAGCAGCCAAACTATGGAATTCCTTACCCCCCAACATAAGGTCCACCGACAACCACCTTATCTTCAGAAAACTACTCAAGATTTGGCTCTTCCCCACATAAGCACCATACGCAAAAAGAAATTTACAGCTTATCCCTTTCAATGCCTCATTTGTTTTCACTATAGATATGTACCTATCTTTGTGTATTACTTTGTATAAACATGTAAAATAATTATTTTGTTGTGAGAAAAAATACTAATACTAATAAATAAATATCATCTTTGGTCTACATGTACATACTTCCATAGTGTTTCTATGTTCCTTCCATGTACTTGGATCTGTGTGTCTATTACTTTTCTCCTGAAAAAGCATATCCAATGCACTTCCCTATTTCTCATCCTGTGCCTCTATCAATATCTTCAATCTACAAATACGTACCTCCTGTATGTATCTATATACTTTCAATGTAATTATGGATCTATATATTTATCACTTTCTTGTAATTTAGCATTTCCAATGCACTACCCTATTTCTCAGCCTATACTTCGCTCAATATATCTTCTAGCCCAACCTTCTGACTCCTCTCAAACTTCTTCTACTACTCCTTCCAATGCACTATCCTATCTCTCACCCTATACATCTATCAATATATCCTCTACATCCACTCTCTTTTGTCCCAAACCCCATACCACTACTATGATCCTCCCATAAAACCTTTCTAGACTCTCTCCTACTCTACCCCTCCTTACATCATCTGACACCTCTTTTACTGTACCGATCCCCAAAAACAAACCTTTCTAAACTCTTCCCTCTGAGTCCTCCCCTCAAAAACTCCTTTTCACTCATTCAAAAGCCTCCTCCTACTGCTAAGACCTAAAAAAAAATCCTTCACTCTATTATCGCTCCACTATCTTTTCCATTCGAAATTACCAGACTGACATGTTCACTTCTCAAATTCCATATTAAACTATACTAATATACTACCCAAATAACTGAATAACATATCCACTACTCAAATTACTTCATATTTTTTACTATACTAATTTTCAACAGTAATCCTTTATGGGTTCCGAAGTGGCGTGCTACTCGCCAGAAAAGCACTTCAACACCCATCAGGGGTAACAAGTGCTATATGAATGCAAATCTTTCTTCCACTTTTATCCCTCCGCTATCCTTCTCACTCCAAGTAACTGACTAATATCCACTACTGAAATTGCTTCATATTTCACCATATTAATTCAACACTAATCCTTTCTAGGCTTCCTGAATAGCGTGTGTCAACAAGCGCTATATAAATACAAACCTTTGTCCTCCTCTATACTTCTGCTATCATTCCAAATCCAAATAACTGTCTCACCTATCCACCACTTAAAATGTACTTGCATGTTTCACTATACTAATTCAACACTAATCCTCTTTGGGTTCCGGAGTAGCATGCTACTCGCCGAAAAAGCGCTTTGACGCCTCGTCAGGGGTAGTAAGCGCTATATAAATGCAATTACACAATACAATACAATATTGAATAGAAAAACTAGAGCCCAGTGTCTGGACTCCTTATGTCTTGGGTAATGGCCCATGAGAGAATGAAAGGGTCGATATCTCTGGGCACATTTCTTTATTTTTATTTTAAAAATGGGCAGAGACAATCTTTTGATTGTCTTCTAACTTCCAAGAGATGGGCCTGGATAGAGAGGGTCCTGGGGAGAGGGCATGACTGTCTTCTTTGCTTGCTTACTATATCCGAGTGACGGTCAAGAGAAAGAGAGTAAGATATGAGTGGCTTGTTTTCTTTTTCAATAAGGAGCAGAAACCACCTGATTTAGACCTCACAGCGATGCTGGGTGGAAAAAAAAAAGAGTTGGATGATGCATACTGCTTCACTGGACCCTAGCAATCCTCGGTGCAGCAGGTGCAGTGCAACCAGGATCCAGGGGTGTGAGGGGCCAACTGCACCCAATGATGACTTTCTTACTGCCTAGGCAAGTGTAAGGGGGCCATTTTACTTGCTATATTTTGGGCTCAGAACCCTTGCTGCAGAGAGGTGAGTAAGATGCAGGCACATTTCTTTCCTTTTAAAGGGGCAGCAACATACAGGAGTATGTCCAAGGGGAGGGGAATGAAAGAGACAGAGGGAACAGTCTGCTTCGCAGAGCCACAGTACGTCCCATTTTCGTAACACAAAGCTTCAGTATCTGCCCCACAATTTGCTCTGGGGTAAGGAATGGAGTGAACTCAGGCAAATAAGTTTGAAGACCTCTGTGCTAGAGGGGTACACACAGGTCCCGATGACCCTACTGGCTGAAACTTGAGGACTACACTTTATTTGATAACAACATATGCTTAAACTATAATACCACCTTAACAGCAAACCAAAACAAAAATAACACATATATTATTATAACTATACAATGTGCTTGAAGAAACATAAATAGACTGAATTCTTACACGGAAGAAACCATAAGTGGAAGAAAACGGGCGGGAGGGCATATTTCCACATGGTTAGTAAAGCTGGCAGAATTATTGATATATGCAATTAAATGCATTCCAAATAGTTTCATATATATATTCTTATGGCTGAGTTGAAGAACCATTATGTTTTTTCCACAGTGGGATGAAATTGTGATTCTTTATTAATGCTTCAACTATTAGTGAGATAGCACCGATCCATTTCCTTAGAATGCTTTGATTAACCTCTCTCAAGGCTCGCGAAATCCCTTTCCAAAGACAAATGTAAATTATTGAAGAAATCTGTAAGACTCATATAAGTGTTCAAGTACCAACTCCAATGTGTCATCAGCATCAGGTATATGCTGGCACATACGTGTAATTCCTTACACCCGCCAACATTTTAAAAATGTCCTTTGTTTTCATCAGCGAAAGGTGTGTGCGTTTCTGTGGTTTTTGTTTTAATGTCTGACAGTCACTGAAACTTTTTAGTGCTTATTGAGAAACAATAAGGTGTACCTAACGTCTGTAGGAGACTTATGGTAGTTATTTTAATGCCTGCATCTTCACAACAAAGGGGGGGCATAGCTGGTAATCTAGAACAAATCACTGCTGTGCGCAGGGATTGGACTCGGGTGTGCACATTTCAAAGATTTTCTCTGCAAGCTATTTTTTTGAAATTTGGAAACTGCAAACAGTGTGAAGATAATGAATTAGAAGAATATTTCAGAAAAGTCTCCAACAGAAGGCATTGCGAACAAAAATCCCAGCAAATACCCACTTTTATTGAGAGGGCAGGCTGCCGCCATTCTTTGGATGGAAATATGTGCACATAGGTGAAAGTTTCAGAAGTTCACAGGAGTTGATGAAGTCAGAACTTACTAATGGATGCCTTACTTAACGGACAAAAATACATGTTCTTCACCTCCGATTCTGACAGCGGGGGAGCGGGGGAGGGGGAAACCGCACATCTTTCCAGAGCCAAAGAGAGCGGTGATCACATCTCAAGGGATTGAAGATTCAGAGCAGCAATATTACGAGTGACAATTCGTGGTGTCCTCTTTCCTGTGTCAACATTAAGCGTCATCATCCCTATTTAATGTATATAGCGGCGGGTTGGTGTTATGTTGCCCTTTAATTCTTTAGAATGTTTCTGTATGCATTCCATTGTATCCTGGTTTCCCCTCCCTAGCAACTATGGTAGTTGCTGATGAAGAAGTCCTGTGTAGGTTGTTCCCTACCTTGCTCCTGTGTTCCTGTAATAAACTACACTTACTTCTCAACTTGTGTGGTTTCAACTTTACAATTTTGGCGACTTGGCTTCAAGAAGGAACACCAGGAATCTGAAGAACCCATATTTCTACAATTTTTCTTCTTATTTTTTTTATTTAAAAAAAGAGAAACTTCAAGGAAATTCATCTTGGAAAAATTCTACTTCAATGATTAACTTCTATCAACATTAAACTTCGACCTGCTTCTAGTCGAGTTTCACCTCTTAATAGCCTTGATGAATGCTTCCTGAATTTAACCTCGAGGAACTCTGTGAGTAACCTGTTACTGTTTACTCTGCTCCTCTCTTAACGGACATAATTCATTCCGTTTTTGTTATTCTAATTTTTTGTGACTTTCTATTAACTTTGGATAATTGAGAACCTTGTTGCAGCTAATGCATCTTTTAAATCTCTGAAGCGATCGTTACCTTCAAGCGCTTCTGCGCGCAGCTCATTCCATGCTTGCTCTTCCTTCGTCTTCGCTCCTTTGTTTGGATATGACGTCAGCTCGTCTTCACAGCGCAACGTCTTCCATGCATTGACGAGCGTCAAGGATCAGCATCAGGGATCATCTCCCTGGCAACCAGAGCGTCCATTAGAGCATTGCGCGTAAGCTTCCAAGTTCATCACCATAGCAACACTTCGTTTTCGCTACGCGTTTGAAAGCGCGTTTTAAAGCAATTTACACCCGCTTTATTTTACCTTTCTCCACGCGTTTGAGAGCGCGTTTTCAGAGCGTTTACATTACATTACGCTCATCTATGAAAGGATTTAATTTTATTTATCAAATACTTTAAGAGTGAATTATTTATTATTATTTTCCTTTTTCTTCGTTCCAAGTGCACAGTCAAAGGATTCTCCTACCAACCTAAGTCTTCAAGTAAGATTTTATTACTCTTTATTATTTTCATTATTCATAATGACTTCTCAGAATTTTACAATTCAGTCACCACAACCCTTTTGGCCCACTGGTTTAGAACCTTGCATGAAATGGCTCCAGTGGAAAGCGTATTTTATGAACTTTATTGACACTATTGATGAGGATGGCAAAATGAAACCTGAAAGAAAGAAAAAACTTTTCTTACACTCATTAGGTGCAGGTGGTCTTAAAGTTTATGAAGAAATGCCTAAAAGCGGTGGTAGTGGTGATTCTAATGTCTTTGATGACATTCTAAAAGACTTTGACAGTCATTTTTCACCTAAAGTTTGTATAGGTATTACTCGTTACAAATTTTTTCACAGGAAACAAAGACCTGGAGAAAACATTGATGTTTATATTGCTGAACTTAAAAAAATTGCTGAAGATTGTAAATTCGATCATCTTCAAGAACAGTTTATCAGAGACCAAGTAGTTATGCACGCTTCTGATCCTTCCATTCAGGACAGACTTTGGATAAATGGAGACTCAGACCTCAAAGATATTTTAGCCATTGTTAGAAAAGCTGAGCTCTCCGGTCGAAGTGCTAAAGCTATTAAAAATGAGGAAAAAGCTGTCTCTGACTCTAAAACTACTAGTGATCAAACTGTTTCAAAAGTTCAAGGGAAATCCAACTACAAACAAAGGCTTCAACATAAAAATAAACCTACTGAGTTTAAAAAGAACGATAATTTGAAATGCTTTCGTTGTGGAAGCGGTTCGCACTTAGCTAACTACAAACTTTGTCCTGCATTGAAGGAAAAGTGTTCTAATTGCAATTTAATTGGACATTACTCCAGAGCTTGCAATAGATTGAAAACCAAAAAAGTTAAAATTGTTTATGATTCATCTTCTGATGATGAAGAAGATTTGAGTGACAAAGTTATGCATTGTTATGTTGATAATGATTGTGTGAAGAGTATTACACCTTGCTCTATGAATGAGATCTGCATACCTAAACCCCTTGAGAAAGTTTACATTTTTAATATTAATGACTCAGGGAAAAGGAATGTTCTTAAGAAACCCATTTGTAATATGCTTATTGGTGGTGTTCCCATTGATATTTATGCTGACTCCGGTTCCCCATATACCATCATTAATGAAAATGTTTGGAATTCTAAATTTGTTCAATATTTAGGAAATGATCTCTTTTCTCCTGACATCTCTGCTGAAGGATTTTCCGGTGGTAAGATCGATGTATTAGGTTACAAACCTTTATTATTCAAGTTTAAAGGTAGAGAAGCTTTATGCAAATTGTATGTTGCTAAAGTTGGACCTTCCGTCTTGGGGTGGAGAGATCAATGGGATTTAGATATCGTCTTGAATCCCAACAGTCCAGATCCTGTTTTGGTTATTAATGAGGGAACTGAAATTGGTGATGCCATGCTCAAGAAATTCCCAAAGGTCTTTAGTGGTAGAATTGGAAATTTTCAAGGTTTTTCCCACCACATTGTTTTAAAAGATAATGCTAACCCCAAAATTTTTAAGGCTAGGAACATTCCTATTTTGGTTCGGGTTGATGTTGAAAAGGAATTAGAAAAACTTGTAAAGGAAGACATTATTGAACCAATAGAGTCCTCCAATTGGATTTCTCCAGTGGTTATCGCAAGGCGTGCCAATGGCAAAATCCGTCTTTGCGTGGACCTCCGCCACTTAAATGAGAATATTGTTGTCGATAAATTCCCCTTACCCAAAATTAATGAAATGTTGTCTCTAGTTAATGGTGCTATGTATTTTTCTACAATAGATTTATCCTCCGCATACCATCAGATTTCCTTAGACACTGAGAGTAGACAACTTACGGCGTTTATCACTCCCATGGGATGTTTCCAATTTAAACGCATGCCATTTGGCTTAGCGTCTGCCGCTGCCATTTTCCAGCGCATCATGCACCAACTTTTCGGGAAACATCCTAAAGTTAAATTCTTTCAAGACGATATTCTTGTTTATGGTAAGGATAAAGATGAACACAATACCATTCTAGAAGAAGTCTTAGGTATTCTAGAGAGTAAGGGTTTAACCATTGAATATTCGAAATGCCATTTTGCAGTTAAGTCAGTGACTTATCTTGGACACGTGTTGTGTTGTGATGGTGTTTCAACCAAAACTAAATTAGTTGATGCTATAAAAGATGCTCCCTCTCCCGCCAGTAGAGATGATGTCAGATCATTTCTAGGGATGGTAGAATTTTATTCTAAATTCGTTAAAAATTTCTCATCCAAAGTATTTAACATTAGACAACTTCTAAAAAGCAAAGTTAAATTTGAATGGTCTCCTCTTTGCGAAGATGAGTTCAATAGTATCAAACTGGACATCGTTAATGCTCCTGTACTTTGTCCTTTTGATTTAGATCTTAGTTCTGTAGTTACTGTTGACGCTAGTAACAAAGGTCTGGGAAGTGTTTTATCCCAGATTGACAGTTCAGGTAAAGAACGCATTGTAGCATTTGCGTCCAGAGCACTTTCTGTTCCGGAGAGTAAGTTCTCAGTTATTGAGAAGGAGACTTTGGCTGTAGTTTGGGCTCTTGAGCATTTTCGCAGTTTTGTATGGGGAAGAGAATGTATAGTACGTTCAGACCATAAGCCTCTCACTAAACTCCTTTCTACTGAAGGCATGTATAATGCTACTGCTAGAATTGCAAGAATGTCCATGCGGCTACAAGATTTTGTTGTTAAGATTGAATACCTACCTGGTAAAAGCAACGTTATCGCTGACTTTCTCTCCCGTATGCCTACTGATCTACAAGAATGTGAGGTGAATGAATGGGATTCTCTCCATGTTGCTTATGTCCTTGATAGTAATCCTTTTTGTATAGATAAAAAGGTGTGGAAGGATGATTATCTCAAAGACAATACTTTAACTTCTATTATCACCTACATTCGGGAAGGTTGGACTGATAAGAAGGATTTATCGTCCGATCTTAAACCCTATTGGGAAGTTAGGAATGAACTAACTGTTTGTGATGATACAATTTTTAGAGGTGAGAAAGCCATTCCCCCTTCTTCTCTGAGGAAGGGCATTATTGACCTGTGTCACAAAGATCATTGTGGTATTGTAAAGACCAAACAAAATGTCAAACAATGGTATTGGTGGCCAGGTATTGATGTCCTTACTGAAAGAATTGTTCGTGAATGCATCATTTGTTCTAATTCGGACAAAGTCCTCAACACACTTAAACCTGACATGTGTGAGCCCTTGGTTCCAGAAGGTCCTTGGCATACTGTTGCTTTGGACATTATGGGACCAATTGGAGTCGATCATAAGTTTATAATCTCAATAATTGATGTATTTTCCAGATGGCCCAATATCACCATTGTTGACAAAGTTGATTCTTCTTCTGTTTTGAATTTTATTGATAAGGTTTTCATTGAGGAAGGCCTGCCCAATCAGGTCATCAGTGATAATGGCGTTCAGTTCACGTCTAAATTAACTAAATCCTATTTTGAACGTGTTGGTATTGTTCATAAGACTACCTCTCTTTACAACCCTAGCGGTAATGGACTTTGCGAAAGGTTCAACAGAGTTTTGAAAAATGCTATACAAATAGCTGTACAAAATGGTGAAGATTGGGAAACCTCAGCCTTCAAAGCTGTCTGGTCCTATAGGACCAATATTCATGATGCTTTAAAAATGTCTCCCTTTGAGATCATGAGAGGTCGTGTTGCCAGAACTAAATGCAATCCCAAATGGTTACACAAAAAGTCTTGCTTAGACATTTGCATGAACAAAGTCAGATCTGATGTTATTGATAAGCACCTTGAGTATAAGAGAAATTTTGATAAGAAATGTTGCTCTAGCATGGCAGAAGTTGATGTTGGTATGTGGGTAAAGGTAAAAAAACCCTGGAAAGTGCGTAAGGGTGATTCCCAATTTTCTGAACCTCTTATGGTTAAGAAGATACTTCGAAATGCCGTCCTTCTTAGCGATGGCAAAGTGTGGAATCTTAAAAGAATTGCCATCTACAGAGGTAAAAATTGTTTAACTAATGACTACTCCATTTCTCCTGACCTGCCATGTTCTTCCACTCCCAATTCTACTCCTTGTGAGGATCATGGTGGTTTTAGTGTTTCTGAAAATCTTTCCTCCGATTCCAACCCTTCCTCCCCCAATGTACATAATGTTCCTCCCAGTGCAAATGTAGTATACCCTCCTTTCAATTCAGATGGGTCAGTTCCGCCCTCTTGTGTTCCTGCTACCTCTGATCCTATTCCACCTAATCATGATGTCAATTCTACATCTGTCAATGAACCTTCATGTAGCAGTGATATATGTGTAAACCGGAAACGCATTTGCTCTAAACCTAAGTGGCTAGAAGATTTTGTTTGCTGAAAGTCTTATTTCTTTATCTTGTTTCTTTTCCTCTTTATCTCCAATTGTAAAAGAGGAAGATGTGTTATGTTGCCCTTTAATTCTTTAGAATGTTTCTGTATGCATTCCATTGTATCCTGGTTTCCCCTCCCTAGCAACTATGGTAGTTGCTGATGAAGAAGTCCTGTGTAGGTTGTTCCCTACCTTGCTCCTGTGTTCCTGTAATAAACTACACTTACTTCTCAACTTGTGTGGTTTCAACTTTACAATTGGTCTCTGGCCTAGTACTGTGTGGGCAGCTAACCCTCGGGGCCTCAAATACAAGAAAATGATACAGAGCGGCGGCACAGGCCGTTTAGATGCGCCATGCTGCGTCATTTTCAAAGTACAGGGATGCTTCGTACTAACAACAATACGACGCATCCCTGTGCTTCCCCCGTGCTGGCACACAATCTGCTGCCATGCGGCAGCACAGGCACCAGTGCATCATTTTGCAAGGGTGCCTGCGCTGCGTGGATGATTGTTTTTGTGCAGGGAAGGACGCCTTCCTGCACAAAAACAATCATTAATGCAATTTTCTCTTTCTATGTATGCTGCAGCATGCTGCATGCATGGAAAGAGGAAAAAACAAGGAGAAATTAAAGTTTTTCTCATTGTTGCACCATTCCTACACCTCTTCCGGGGAGTCATAGGATATTGACGCATTCCAAGTTTTAAAAAATGTTGTAAGTCTGGGAATGCATCTAGTTCCATGGATATCGCGTCAGAACACCCACAATAACACCCATGGAACGCCCCTTTCACGCAGAGTAATGGATGAATGGGGCCTATAATTACAAGATCATGAAAAGTCACGCAGGGTGACTTTACATGGTCTTGTAAATATTGGCACGACCATTGTGCCGCCGGTGTGTCAAAAAAACTGATGCACCGGCGTCACAATGGGCTTGTAAATAAACCGCTCAGTGTCCATTGCTGAATGCTATCCAGGCCTTGGCCTCATCCTCCATAGATTGATAACCACCTTTGCTCATAGCCTTCACCTTGTGCAGCAGGATTGGATACAGGGCCTGACCTTCCACCTGCCCGCACTCAATTCATTAGGAGCAGCTACACCCACAGTGGGGGTTCAAGGCCCCACTTCCAACCCTCTATCAATGGCCAGCCTCCGGTATGTACAGCATTCAGTCACCTGCAGTGTGGATAACCGCAAGGCCTTGCCTCGTCTCAGCCTTTGCATCAAACTCTTCCAGGGCAGCCAAATCCCTTTGTGCTCAATACTACAACCTTCCCTTTCTCCCAACGTGTCAGAAATTGTAATTTTACTGTGTACATCAAACCAAGCACCTGCCGCTCCCTTGGTGCGAACTAATGGTCAGACAAGAACCCAAAAATACTCATGTGGTAGTGCGCCACAATGTTAGAGTCCATTCCTATACAATTCCAATCCAAGTTGCATATAGTCTATTACATCTTTATTTTCGTTGGTGATATAAAAAAGACAACCAATGCGTTTTGTTCAACAAACAAGAACTTCGTCAGGGCAATTGTAGTAGAGTATCGATCAGGTATAGTCTCCACTATATCATCATGTTTCCTGCTGATGTAAGTGATTCAGCCAGGGTCATCTAATAAGCCTCCATCTGAGACACCTTGATTAGTGTCCTGCACCACTATTAATTTGTGGTGCACCTCCGCACATCTCACACATAATGCATTAAGAGGCCTATTAGGCAACCCTGGCTGAATCACTTACATCAGCAGGAAACATGAGGATTCCTTGCAATTAAGGAATCAAGCTTATAATAGGCGAAGACCATACCTGATCCATGCACTACTACAATTGCCCTGACGAAGTTCAAGCATGGTGAACGAAACGTGTTGGCTGTCTTTTTTATATCACCAATGAAAAAAGAAATAAATATGTATTATACTATATGCACCTTGGATTGGACTTGTATATGAATGGACTCTTATACTGCGGTGTAACCCCTTGTGTGGAGGTCTGCTGGCCTTTGGCACTGCGAATGTTCACAGGTGGCCAGCTTGGAGTAGACACAGCCTCTGGCCATGAACTGCAGGGCATTGGCTGCAGAGAATGCGCTGGGGTAGACCCTTCTTCTACCCCATAACGTGTAGCCTAACCCCATGTGTGGCCATTGGCTAAGGACTGCATTTGTGCTCTAAATACTTTTTTTTTCAATTTTGTTCAGGGATTTTGGATCCTTCGTGGATTCATGAATGTTGCGGTCAAGGAGCATCCGCAGCAGCCAGGGAAGGTTCTGGGTCTGCAAATCCGTCTTAGAATCTGTGAATCCCTTGATAATATTTTATTTGCTTTTTATTTTGATACCAGAGTGGTCCCTTTGGAGCCGCCCCCACATGATTCTCAGTCCCATACTGAGCATCATGGTAGCTTCAACCTGCCCCCCTTTGCTTGGTGCACCTTGGTGGGTAATAGCAGCCATAACAGAATGCTTCTGTTATGGCCAGCCAATCAGAACAAGGTGGATTAATGACTTCAGAGTTAGCTTCACTGTTGATACGCAAATCACCAGAGGATCCTGGAATTAACATTCAAATTATCTCTAAACTTTAACCTCTTCATGTCCAAACTAGCACCTTTTTAAGTGCTAATTTTTCAAAAACAATTGAAAAGATTTATGCTAAGCTAAATAAAGCACAATCTTTGAATGAAGTTCTACCTTTGTACCAAGTTTAATGTCATTCTATTCAGCCTCTATGGAAGAGCATAGAATCATAATGGGAATTTAAATGTTTGAGACCCCTGCCCCTTTATGTAGATTCCCTCACTTGCTAGATCAGCACCAAACTTGCCATGAAGAACCCAAAGTGAATGTACCTTTTTTTTTAAAAGAAATTTTCATGCAAACGTGTCAAAAGCTGCAAAGGCAATTTAGAAAACAAAAAAATCCTTTCCTATTGAAACTCTGTCCTAATCACAACCACAAAGAGTTACCCTCAGAGAGAACAGTGTGTTGGCTTAATCGCAGAACAGTTTCAATAAGGAATTTTGGAGTGACATGGTACAAAGCCAACTATGAATTATGAATGAAATTATGACTAAAGGGATGACCTTATTGAGTTTGTTGACAAGAATTTTCTATAGAATAGTCATGTCTACATTCCTTAGAGATATTCACAATAAAGTCGGGTCATGCCTGGTTTTGTGATCAGTTTTATTGGGGAAAGATTGAAGGCTTCCTGCTGATTCAACTTCTTTGAATGCCTCATACATCTTGATTGTGTCGATTTGCCTATCCTATGGTGTTTGTTTAGGAAGCCATCTTCCCTGTGTGCTTATTGTATGCAAGCTCTGAGATTGCTTCTGTGATTTCGGCATTTGTTGATTCTCCTTCAAATATTTTCCTTCCATCAGCCATTACATTGGAGAGATGAAGGAGCTCCATGAAGCAAGATTCTTCATGTGAACTGTCTTGTTGGTTAGTGTGGTGTAAGTCTTTCGTAAAGTACCAAAGGCCTGTGTTGCATCTTGAGAGTGTCTGAGTAATTGTCTATTTTTATTCCTTTTGACTGGAATTGAAGATTGTGCTTCATGCTTTTTCAATTTTGCCTTCACCATCTTGCCTGAGTTTTATCTCCTTGGTAGTGTCTTTGTCAGAGTCGTGCAAGGACATACATATTCAGACTTTTTTGTGAATAATCAATTCAATGCGTATTTTTATTTCCCAGTCCACATAGTATTTGAGTTGCCGGACGTTTACTGTCTCTGGATATGAGTTCTCCTATCCTTTTCCTTAGTCATATTTGTTCCACATACTGTTGTCTTTCCTGTAGGAATGAATCTCTAATGAGTTTTCCTGTCAATGTGGTTTAGATTAAGTCCACAGAAATTGCATCGAGTCTGTTGAATGCTCATTTTCTTCTATGTACCCTTTCACGCCAGAGCTTAACACAAGTTTTTCATCTAGTCAATCATTCAGAGGCTTGTAAAGTACAACTACTCACCCGTCAGGGTCTCTAGGTGCTGGATGGTGGGAGGGGAGGCTGCTGGGCGGACTAGGTGGAAGATCAATCGAAGAGCCTGAAGGACTGGGCTATTCTAAGGCCCAGCGGTGCCAGGGAACAACACCTGGAACCTTCGTGGGTTACCTGTTCTGGCGTACAAATCACAGAGACACGGGACACTTCCTTCGGCGTCAAAGATCAGTTTTATTTACTGCAGGGATACAGAAATCGCAAGAAGTACACCGCGTGTAGGTTCTGAGAGACTGCTTCAAATTGCAACAGTGGATCGCTCCTTTTATACATATTTTCGTCATAGCACAACATGGCGAACAAAAGGTTACAACTCAGTTCCCACAGTAAACTTCAAAAGGGTCGCTTTCATGTATTCAGAAGCCCGGAACATAATTACAGTAACATCGCCGGTTCCCAACTGTAAAAGTACGTTATCCCACCATTAAGTACATTCCATTCTAGCTGTAAACGGGTTAAGAAAAGAGACAGAAACAGGTGCAAGGAAGACAAAGATAGACAACAGATTGAAAAAGAGTGTAGGGGGGCAATATCGGAAGCATGATTGCAGGACCAAAGGATTCGTGCCTAATGCATGCACAACTGAAACAATAGACCGGCACGGCAAGATGAGCCTCGAGCGAAGCCATCTGCCTTTGCAGTGTCATCCCCCTCGTCATAAAGACACCCTCAAAGGAACACGTGTCTTCCGCAAGAGTTTGGGAATCCCAGGGTCACGAAGCGGACAGTGTCCGTTCGCTGGCTACTTGAGGGCAAGAGACAAAATGGATGCCGTATCTAAAATGGAACCCGTGGGTTCAGATGAAGAAACCCACGAATAAGACGAACGGTGCAAGATAGTGTAGCGAAAACGCGTACACCCACTAAACTCGTCATTTGCGGTTCATAGATACCAAACTCGTCCATATTCGAACAAGCCAAAAACACCATTACGATTCTCACGGAACCTCAGACGCTCCTTTTGCCCTCATGTAGGCAATCACTAGTCGATATCAGATTCGATCTCGATATTCATCAAATCGTTCAGATGTTGCTGCAACATTAGTCTATCCATCAATGCTTCCTTGGTAACAGATGGCCGTCTTATACACGTTGTAGCACAGAGGCCACATAAGGCAGGACCACACTGCACGCAAAGACAACACGTGAACAGAAACGTCACAACAACCCCGATGATCATCAGAATCTTCCAACCCCAAGTCGACATTAGGCCCCAAAACCATCCTAGTAGCGTCCAATCACCTACGTCCACGTGTATGGACTCGGAGATCTTATGCAACTTCGAGATGGCTTGATATACAGTTGGAGCGTTATCAGGAATGAAAATACAGCAACTCGAATGGATCACCTTGCACACACCACCTCTATCTGCGAGAACGTCTAGAACCATACGGTTCTGCAACGTCATAAGCCTATCCGCCTGAAGCTCTGCTGTCAAATTACCAAGAGCACTTGCAGTTATGTTAGCAGTTGATTCTACCACACGAGTCAATTGTCTCAAGTTCCTACTATTAATCATAGGTCCCCAAAACGGCAGGCAACCCTTAAAGAAGTCTCCTGCTTCTTGACCGGCAGTGTCCTCTTTGCTAATAACGCCTCTCACAACTCTAGTCTTGTGATAGTCCGAGGCAACTGTGAAAGTTGGTGGCAAAAGATTCGCAATATAACAGGTGCCCGAGAAGTCACGGGGCAACCACGTATAAGCGCGATCATAACATACAAAGTAGGTACCCTTGGTAGTCAGGAAAACAGGGGAAGAGAGCATTGGTAAAACATACGTTTCAGTACAAGCACTCTTCCCAAGCTGAGCTCGCGGATTTCGACCAAGTCCTTGCAAGCAAAAATTACCAAAGTGGGGTACGATCCAGATCGGAGACGAGCTCTTAAGCTGTCTATCACCCACTGATATGCTATACTCAGCCTCACTCAGATCCTTATATGCTCGCACCTCTTCCTCCGGAATAAGCGATGCATCAAAAATATCTCTATCTAAGTCAGCAATCGCTATTGCCAGAGTCTTGTGGTACGGGCCGGGACCATGACCTGCAGTGCGTGGCTCTCGATGGGGGTAGGAATCTAGTGCACTACGGAACATAGTTTGGAATGCTCGAGCTGACCCCTGGGAGCTATAAGGAAGAACCAAATACGGAATACCCCTATCCATGGTATGTGGCATTAACCCACACACCCAACAGTTAGTAGTATTCATCACCAACTGATGCTGATGTAGGAGCTGGACAAAGGAGTTGTTCATGAATTCCGCACGTCTAACCTGTTCATGTTGGGGCAGAGGATGAAAGGAATGTGGAGAAACAGTGGGAATAGAATCCAATTTAGGAGAAGAGAAAATAGGTGAAGCGGAAGGCAATAACGATTGTATTCCAAAATACACTCCACCCACCAATAGCATAGAAACAGTCAAAAACAGCAGGAATACCTGAAACAGAAAGCATTTTGTTCGTACAATCTTATATAATTTTGATCTTTGAACCGACATCCTCTTTACTTCCGACAACTTAGAGAACGCCATCCTCTAAAAACCGTCCGTAACGTTCTTGACGCACTTCGTTCTGAGTAGCGATTATCAATTCCCAGGAGTTCCCAGGAATCGACAAAAGTAACCAACCTAGTGTCAGGAACCTGCTAAACAGAAGGAAGTACCCGCACGGCCCTACGGTCAACCCGGATGAAAGGTTTTCTTTAATCAAACATTCAATTTTTAATGCAAATCTCCTAGCTGTGGAAAAAGAGGAACACCCGTAAGAAGAAACTCAAAAATTAATAGAGGATGCAATTGTTCATAATGTTCACGGCAACAGTAAGGGGGGTAATATGAATTCAAAGGGGAAAACAAAAAGGGATGTTTTTATTAGTCTTTATCACGAGAACGAAGGAAATATCGACTTCTTCCAGGTCGAGTCTGTTCTTCAAATAATTGTTCAGATTGTGGAACAGCGTTCGATCGATCAGAGGACAATTCAAGCCTCGAATTCTCCAATGCTGGTGATTCAACAGATGTGTCTGACTGCAATGAATTATCTCCTACAAGTTGAGCATCACTGAATGGCACATAATGTATTGGGGTCTCGGTTTCTGTTGCATCAACTCCAGTTCTCACCCAAGAATCTGCTGGCAAAGGGATCGGAACTTTCTTGGTGTGGGTGGCGTGCACCCAATTCTTTCGGCCTTCCAACCGAACTGCAGTCCTTGTCGCCAGTAGGACTAGGAAGGGACCCACAAATCTTGGCTCCAAGTTACGCTTTCTCCCAAAGTTGCGGGTGACCACCCAGTCACCCGGTTGGAGCCGATGTCCAGGACCCTCTGTCTGTGCCGGTAGCGCTTCAAAGACCTGTTGATGAATTAACCTCAATTTAGCAGTCAGATCATAAAGATAATCAATCAACATTGGGTATTCGAGACTATCAAATGCCTTAGGCCTCGGGACTCCCCAAATGTTCGCAGGACGGCTGAACACAATCTCATATGGGCTAAGCCCTACTCGAGAGTGCACAGTGGCCCTGGTCGACAAGAGAGCTAGAGGCAAGGCATCGGGCCATGACAGACCAGTCGTAGCTTGAATCTTAGCAAGTTTCAGTTTCAGAGTACCATTGTACCCTTCCACTAAACCTGCTGACTGGGGATGATTGGCGCTATGGAATTTCTGTCGTATTCCAAGGCCCTTACACACACTCTTCATCACACTCCCCACAAACTCACTTCCGTTATCTGACCATACAATCCGTGGCATTCCATACTGAGGAAAGTATTCCTTCAGTAGGACTTTCGCTGTGGACAGGGCAGTATTATCTTTAAGAGGATAGGCCTCAATCCATCTGGAGAACGCGCAAACCACAACTAAAACGTACTTCAGGTTATTGCATCTCTCCATATGGATGAAGTCCAATTGGATGACTTCAAAGGGACATGTAGGAGGAGCAAAATGGCCAGGTGGAGTGGGGGTGCCTTTGCCAGGATTATACATCATACATACCATACAATTCTTAACCACCCTCACAGCACACTTAGCAATACCATCATTCTTCCATACAGGAGACAACAACTTACATATACCTTTCGCACTAATATGTGACAAGCCGTGAGCCATAGTCACAACGGCTAGCACATATGCATCCGGTAACATCCACCTCTGACATTCTGACAAATCAACCCAACATCTATGCGCGTCTAACTTTCCCGTGCTTTCTTTCCACTTAGTCTTTTCAGTTTCAGTAGCCTCATTCTGAATCACTTTCACGCTCTCAACAGTGTCCTCACACATACCAGTCTCAGCCGGCCACCTCACCGAGCTCGTAACGTACATTCGGGTTGCAAGATTCTTAGCCGTTTCCTTAGCAATCTCATCCGCAAACGCGTTACCACGACCAACATCATCCGTAACCTTTCGGTGCGCGCTGCATTTAATGATTGCCACCTGTTTAGGCAATGTAAGTGCGTCCAAAAGATCATTCACGAGCTGTCCGTGTTGGATCTTCGTACCATGCGATGTCATAAATCCTCTTTCTCTCCACAATCGACCAAAGCTATGTGTAACGCCAAACGCATATTGACTATCTGTAAACACATTCACTCGCTTTCCCTTGGACAAAACACATGCTCTCGTCAACGCAATTAACTCTGCCGCCTGCGCTGAATTCTGGTTCAATCTCGCAGTTTCCACAACCGTACTCAACGTCACTACAGCATACGCAGTCGTCACATCACCATTCGGCAATTTAAAACATGAACCATCAACATACAAAGTACCATCGGGATCTGCCAACGGAGTGTTTTTTAGGTCAACACGACCCTTCGTTTCTTCTTCGGTTCTTAAATAACAATCATGTGGTGGTACATCATCTGATTCCATATTAGTCGGCAACAATGTTGCCGGATTCAGCACATTACAACGCTTTATTTGTATATGACTTGCCAAAAGTGTCAACTCATAACCAGACAACCTTGCGCTCGTCAAGTGTTGAGTTTTCGTTCGATTCAAAAGAGTGTCAACTACATGCGGAACCATCACCGTAAGCATATTATCCATGACCAGTCCTGCAGATTGCCGGATGGACACCGCAGCTGCCGCTGTCGCTCTCGGCAATGCTCTAGCTACTGGGTCCAAGGTCGAGGAAAAATATGCACATGGACGCTGCTTACCGCCAAATTGTTGCGTCAGAACACTCAACGCGCAACCCCCTCTCTCGTGAACGTATAGTGTAAACGGCTTACTGTAGTCAGGAGTACCTAACACAGGAGCCGAACAAAACGCATCACGCAATTCAGAAAAACTTTTCTGACACTCTTCAGTCCATGGCAAAGGAGTTGGAACATCCTTGCACGTGAGGGCTAACAATGGCTTTGCTAGCAATGAAAAATTTGGAATCCATTGCCTGCAGTATGACGTGATACCTAGAAAGGCACGCACATCTCTCTGAGTTGTTGGCACAGTCATTCGAGCGATCGCTGCAATTCTTTCTGGGGTCAACCCTCTTCCCTCCTTTGACAATAAGTGACCTAAATAGGTTACTTCTTGACAACAATATTGTAGCTTAGAAGGTGACACCTTGTGATGTAAGTCACATAGATGCTGTAACAGCGATACTGTAGCAGTTTTGCAAATCTGCTTAGTGTCAGCAGCCACTAACAGATCATCAACGTACTGAATCAAGGCCGCACCAGCCGGTAACACAAACGCGTCAAGTTGACTCTTAAGGGCTTGGCTGTAGATCGATGACTCTCACAGTAGCCCTGAGGAGCGCGTTTAAACCTGAGGCTGCGACCACCTAATGAGAAGCCGAATAGATCTCTGCTTTCCTCAGCAATCGGAATGCTAAAGAAAGCATTCTTCAGATCGATTACCAAGAACCAAGAGGCAGAGGCTGGAATCAGAGTCAGTAAGGCCGTAATGTCAGGCACCACAGGAAATTGTGGAATCACAATTTTATTAACGTCTCTTAAATCAATAACAAAACGATACACAGGAGGCTTGGATGGATCATTCGTTTCAAAATAGGTAACACAGGACTATTACACACATTTCCCCGAGTTTCCTCAATGACATCCTTCTTGATCAAGTCATAAATGATCGCTAATAGCGCTCGTTCACCATCAAGAGAGATACGATACTGGGGAATACGTGGTAATCGCACATTCGATTTCAATTGGACAACATAAGGTGATATGTCCAGCAGGCCCACGTCATTGGGACCTGTTGCCCACAAAGCCTCAGGAAGAGAACTCAATTCCGGTGGGAGCTTATCAGTTGACAAATACATAGGAGAGATCACTCTCTGACCCAATGTAAGCTCCACTCCCGCAGGAGAACAATACAGAGTCGCATATAACCGTTTCAACAAATCCAGGCCCAAAAGATTCTCACCACAACCAGTAGTTAAAATTAAGGGAGCTTCTAGCTCACGCGGCCCAATTGTAAGGGGCAAAGGGCTAGAAACCGGATTGCTAACGGGGGCGCCAGAGAATCCAACAGAAACATTCGTTAAGCCAGACAAAGGTGCGCCAGGGAGTTTCGAATGCATGATGGAACTTTTCGCTGCACCAGTGTCCAACAGAAAAGGCTCAACTCCGCCCGATGTGACAACTGCGACGTAAGGCCCTCTCTGATCAACCGGAACTGATACTACTCCCTCTCTTTGTCTGTGGCTGTCCTAGTAATTACCATCGGCATCAATGTCATGCTCAACGTAATAGTCGTCCACATGATACTGTGCAGATCAATCAGACGATGAATTGCGCTGATCAAAGCAATGGTTCGAGTCTAATGAAGTGGTAGAACGCTCATTCTGATTTTGAGCGACACCACGACCTCTACCACGTGATGCTTGTTGAGGACCGCTACGACCTCCTCGAGCCGAAACACCATTATTTCGGTCACGTAGAACCGGACAATTAAACTTCAAATGGCCCTCACCCCTACAATATGCGCATTGATTGTACCCAAGCATAGATCTCGGTGTAGAGGAGTCAGTACGCGACTGCATCCTAGAAGACTGTGATTGTGATCGATTTTGCTGCTGTGAGTCATTTTGATTCGAACGCGGAGGATACGCTTGCTGCAACAAAACCTTAGTTTTAAGATCCTTCGTTTTCTTATCTGCACGATCACTTTCTTCCTTTTCTCTATTTTCGTAATATTGAGCCGTGGCTAATATTTGAGCAGGGGTCGAAACAGCCCACGAACCTTCGGAATTTTTCAATTTGTTGCTTAGTTCAGGCAACAAATTCGATACAAATTTATCAACAAACAGTCGCTGACCTCCCTCAGTGCTCATATCCTGACCACTATGATCGATAAATGCCTCTTCAAATCTGGTAAAGAAATCAGAGACACTCTCGTCCTTCTTTTGCTTGCATGCAGACAATTTATCCCAGTTAACTCTCATAGCTAGCATAAGTGTCTTCATAAGGGTAATGATCCTTTGAGGCAGATCCGTAATGATCTGTTCAGGCTTAGCCCCACCAACTTGTCGTCCATCAGCCGCCGCAAGAGCAGCCCAATCACCGCCTAACTCGGCTACGTGATTCTCTTGACGGATTTTTGCCCAAATTGGTTGAGGTACTACGTTACCGAACAACATGTCAATATCGGCAAGGTTCATAATAGTAGCATCCACAAGCTGGGATAACTCCTTATAATAACCTGCCGGATTTTTCCGGGGGTCAGGCAAAGATTGCTTCACCTGCAAAACTTCTGATCGCTTCCATGGGAGATGTATCCAGACTCTCTGGAAGTGCGGTAAAATTGCAGGGTTAGCAGCAGGGTTACCAGGCATCCACACTGGGGGGACTTCTCGCATGGGATACTGACCAGGTTGTGCTTCCCACTCCTCAGTGTCGTCATTAAACAATGCTCGAGGTTGTACCGTAGATCGAAACGATAAGAGACGCTCCAAAGCACGTCGAACATTACCACCCACATCATACCGTTCGAAAACTGATTCTGGAGTTCAGTCATTTCGGGCGGTACATTGTCTACCTCATCATTATCCCACTCTTCACGTAAAGATTTACACATTTCCTCAAACACGAATCTTTGTGTGGGCTCATTAAACTGAGAGAACGTGTCGAACACTATGCGCGGGGTGTACTTAGCAGGATGCCTAATCCATTTACGCGTCATTTTCACTAACGTCTCACTCTCCCTACCACCAGGAATTTGACTTCGTCTCTGAGAGACGTCAGAAACATCGGACCCAAGTATTGATCCAAACGGAGAGTAAAGATTAGCAACCGCATTAGGTATGCGACTACGAACAGAAGGAGAAGAGGAGAGAAGTACAGGAGCAACAGCATGAGGACTAAACGTAGGAGCAGTAGGAGTAGACAAAAGAGTAGAAGTAGCAGGAACAATAGACTGAGAAGGTATAGGCAGTGGAGCAGTAAGAAGAAGGGCAGGTAAGGGAGCTGGAACAGCTTGAAGAACAGGAGGATTCGTAGGAACAGGACCAACGGCAGGCTGACCAGCAGCTGCCGGAACAGGCTGAGGGACAGGAGGAACCACAGGGACTGTAGTATCCTGTGCGTATGGAGGTGGTGACTTCAGTAGATAGGACAGCAAAGGGTCCTCTACCGCTTCTTCTCCCTTCTTATTAGAACTCGACGGTAAAACCGGATAACATTTATCCACCGCCATATGTTGCAGTCTAGCAAAAACTTCCTTTTCCTTCTCTTCTTTGTCTCGCTGAAACTGCTCTGCATTTCGCATCACCGTAATGATACCTTCCCTCTTATTTTTCTTAATCTGTTTGATTTCTTTCTGCTTGGCCTCTTTACGCCATAACCGAAAGGAATCAAACATGGCCGGCCTAGCTTTCTTTTTAAACAATTTTGCTTCGAGATTGTCCAAAATTGCAGTTTCGAAACTACCATGGGGTGGCCAACTAAGGACACCATCATTTTTAGTGTAACAGATCCAATAATCATTATATACGATAGGACCTACTCCGTGTCGACTATAGAGCTCATAAATTGGAGTTCCAACTGGAGGTATCGGACATGAGTCCTTCAACCGGGAATCCGTACCGCAACTTTTGAAGAAACCAAACAAAGTACTACGGCCAGGCATCGTGCACACTAACCGAGTTTACAAACTTCAAGGGTTATCGAATTACGATGTCCTCGCAAAAATGCAAGACCCTCGGTTTTTGGCAATTGCAATCGTCAAATAAAACCCAATAACTAAGAACCAACAACTAAGAACCACAAATGCAATGGAACCATGCAAAACAACCAAGTTACAACAACAACCAAGGATTCTGGGAGCGACCCACAAATACTTAACTGAAAGAACAATGGCGTCACCAGGAAGGCCCGTCTATCGTCTCGCCGTACAAAGGACTACGCCAGGCGCCAAAACAGGTCGACAGTCAGGGCATCAGTCTGTCGCAGCCGTCAGGAGGCGGGAGTCTTCGCGGGAAAAGTCTTCGGACCACTTATTTCGACAACAGGATCGATGAAGCGGGGTGCACCTTCCCTCGGAGATTTCACACGAAGTTCCTCACGATCGTCGGGCTTTGGACCGGTACCGCTGATGTCGCCCCACGTTGGGCGCCAACTGAAGGACTGGGCTATTCTAAGGCCCAGCGGTGCCAGGGAACAACACCTGGAACCTTTGTGGGTTACCTGTTCTGGCGTACAAATCACAGAGACACGGGACACTTCCTTCGGCATCAAAGATCAGAGTTTTATTTACTGCAGGGATACAGAAATCGCAAGAAGTACACCGCGTGTAGGTTCTGAGAGACTGCTTCAAATTGCAACAGTGGATCGCTCCTTTTATACATATTTTCGTCATAGCACAACATGGCGAACAAAAGGTTACAACTCAGTTCCCACAGTAAACTTCAAAAGGGTCGCTTTCATGTATTCAGAAGCCCGGAACGTAATTACAGTGACATCGCCGGTTCCCAACTGTAAAAGTACGTTATCCCACCATTAAGTACATTCCATTCTAGCTGTAAACGGGTTAAGAAAAGAGACAGAAACAGGTGCAAGGAAGACAAAGATAGAGAACAGATTGAAAAAGAGTGTAGGGGGGCAATATCGGAAGCATGATTGCAGTACCAAAGGATTCGTGCCTAATGCATGCACGACTGAAACAATAGACCGGCACGGCAAGATGAGCCTCGAGCGAAGCCATCTGCCTTTGCAGTGTCATCCCCCTCGTCATAAAGACACCCTCAAAGGAACACGTGTCTTCCGCAAGAGTTTGGGAATCCCAGGGTCACGAAGCGGACAGTGTCCATTCGCTGGCTACTTGAGGACAAGAGACAAAATGGATGCCGTATCTAAAATGGAACCCGTGGGTTCAGATGAAGAAACCCACGAATAAGACGAACAGTGCAAGATAGTGTAGCGAAAACGCGTACACCCACTAAACTCGTCATTTGCGGTTCATAGATACCAAACTCGTCCATATTCGAACAAGCCAAAAACACCATTACGATTCTCACGGAACCTCAAGCCAGGTCTTGAGGTCCTTCCTGAATTAGGTCAGTGACGCTGATTGCCTGATGTGCAGGGGCAGGGAGTTCTGTGTCTTGGCGGCGAGGTAGGAGAACGATATTCCTCAGGCTCTGGTCTTGTGGATTGGGGGGATGGAGGCGAGGGGGAGTTGGGAGGATCGAAGTTTTCTGGTGGGTATGTGGAAATTGAGACAGTGGTTCAGGTATGCTGGCCCTTCATTGTGTAGGGCATTCTAGGTGTGAGTGAGGAGCTTGAAGGTGACTCTCTTGTTGACTGGAAGGCAGTGGTATTGTCGGAGGTGTTGTGGGATATGGCTGTAGCGGGGAATGTCGAGGACCAGTCTGGGGGTGTCATTTTGGATGTACTGAAGTTTTTGAGCGGTTTCTGGGTGGTGCCAGCATAGAGTGCGTTGCCATAGTCGAGTCTGCTGATGATGAGTGCATGGGTGACCGTCTTTCTGGATTCTGTGGGCATCCATCTGAAAGTCTTTTGGAGCAGGCGAAGCGTGTGGAAGCAGGATGAGCCAACTGCGTTTATTTGGTGATCCATCGTGATCGAAGATCCAGTATGATGTCCAGGTTGCGTACGTGTTTCATCGGGGTGGATCAGCACCCAGAGCAGCTAGCCACCAGGAGTCATCCAAGTCAGACACGGTGGGTCACAGGATGACCACTTCGGTCTTGTTCAAGTTGAGCTTGAGGCAGTTGTTTTTCAGCGATGGCCTTCATTTTACTGTGGAAGCAGGTTCTGGTGGTTGAAGGTTCATTGGTGAGAGGGAGAATCAGCTGGGTGTTGTCGGCGTAGGAGACTATGCTGAGTCCATGGCTTCAGACGATGGCTGCAATGGGGGCCATGTAGACGTTAAAAAGGGTGGGACTCAGTGAGAAAGCCCTGGGGGACTCCACAGCTGATCTTCGTGGGTTCTGAGAGGAACGGTGGTAGTCTAACTCGCTGGGTCCGGCTGGTAAGGAAGGTGTGGATCCAGTCCATGGCCCTGTCTAAGATGCCGGCGTTGTGGAGTCTGGTGATAAGGGTGTGGCGTGAGACGTGTAGAAGGTGGCCGAGAGGTCTAGTAGGATGAGGGCTGCCCTCTTGCCCCAGTCAAGGAGGGAGCTAATGTTGTTTGTGGCAGCTGGAGTGCAGTCTCTGTGTTGTGGTTGCTTCGGAAGCCAGATTGGGAGGTGTCCAGGACATGGTTTGCTACCATGAACTCAGAGAGTTAGGCATTGATGGCATTCTCTATAACCTTGGCTGGGAAGGGGAGAAGAAAGATCGGTCTAAAGTTCTTGATATCTGTCGGGTCTGAGGATGGTTTCTGCAGCTTGGGTATGATCTCGGTGAGTTTCCATTTGTCGGGAAAGGTGGCGGTTTTGATGGAGCAGTTGATGGTGCGGCGGAGCTGGGGGCGATGGCAGTGGCTGATCTGTGGAAGATGTGGTATAGGCACTGGTCCATTGGGGTGCCTGAGTGGATGTTCTTCATAGTCTTGAGCCTGTCCTCTGTGGTGAGAGGGGTCCAGCGGCTTGGTTGTCAGCAATGGTGGCGGGTGTGGAGGCTGGGTCAAGGGTTTTGAAGCTGTCGTAGATCTGCCTGATATTGTGGTGGAAGAAGGTGCCGTGTTTATTGCAGAGTTCTTGGGAAGGGGGATGATTGAGGTCTTGCTGTTGGGCCTGGCAAATTCCTTGATGATGATGAAGAGTACTTTGCTGTTGGGTGCATTGGCATTGATTCTGTCTTGGATGGCCATTTTCTCAGTGGTATTGAGGAGGAGGTGTGTGTTGAAGGTGGACTTGAAGGTTGCTTGAGTATCCAGAGTTTCATTCCTCCTCCATTTCTTCTCAAGAAGTCTGCAGGTGCGGTTGGACTTGTGGGGGGAGGGGGTGAACCAGCTGGCTACCTTGGATTGTTGTTTGATTGGTCTTCCCTTGAGGGGTGCCAGGGTAGCAGTGTAGTTGGAGATCTATTGGTGGAGGTTGCGTGCTGCTGTGTTGGCGTCCGAGTGCATTGGTGGAGTGAATGAGCTGAAGGAGTTGACGAGGAGTTCTTTGGTGACCTTGATCCAGCTGCAGCTCTGGGGCGGTGGGCGTGTTGTAGGCAAGGTGTACGCATTGCTGGTTGGTCCAGGAGAGTTTGGTGGTGTATCTATAGCTGATGTTTCCGCTGGCGGAGAAGACAGGGTCGACCGTGAGTTTGGCTGTGTGGGTCGGTGTGGTAACTAGCTGCGTGAGTACGATGTTGGCGAGGTTGTCCAGGAGGGAGGCGGTGGTCTGGTCGCTGGGGTTGTCCAGGTGGAAATTGAAATCTCTGAGTAGGATGTAGTTGGCGGATGCGAGAGCCTTGGGTGCCATGAGGTCTACAATGGAGTCGCTGAAGGGGGAACACGGTACGGGGGCCTGTAGACGAGGGTGCCATGGAGGGTGGTGTTGGGGTTGGTTCAGATCTGGAAGTGAAGGTGTTCCATGTTTGTTGTAGGAGAGTGCATTAGAGTGCGTGGTTAGTCGGAATGTTCTTTTGTGGATGATGGTGATGCCATCTCCCAGGCAGTCCAGACGATCTTTGCGGGTGAACTAGTAGCTGTCAGGGATGATGATATCCGGTCCCGAGTAGGGGTTGGTCCAAGTTTCCGTGAGGATGGAGATGTTAGGGGCAGTGGCATAAGGAGGTCCCAGATTTCCGTGGCGTGTTTGTGGAGGGACGTGCATTGAGGAGGAAGCAGTTAAGGTGGACGGGTGCACTGTTGGTCGGCTGAGCGATGAGGGGGGCTGGCATGATGGCATGGCTAAAGGTGCAGTTGCAGTTCTGGCAGGTGAATTGATCTTCTTCGGTGATACTAGGTGGCAGATGGTGAGTCGTCCTGGGTTGCGGGTAATGAGGGTCTTGGCATCAAAGTGGTGGGGGGTCCGAGATGCAGGGTACCTGCTGCAGGGCGCGGTTCAGGTGCAGACGGGTTTGCATTTAACGCGCCAGTGGTGTGGCCACACAGCGGCTGCCGTTAAGTAATGCTGCGTGGGGGGCTAGACAGCTGGAAGGTGAGAAACGCGGGAAAAGGACACTGGAAGGGGGCGGGGGTACGCAGTTGCAATGAGGGAGAGGGCAGCAAAAATGGGAAAACAGGAGAAAAAGCTAAAAGCAAAGAAACCAAAGGAAGCAAGCAAATTAATAAAGGCAGAGGCAGAAAAAGGAAATGAAAACATAGAGAGGGCTAGAAACAGCCAGAAGAGGACAGTCAAGCAGCAGAGTGGTGATGCTCAACCACTGGGCCACCAGGGATGAAGCGCGGCAGGAGTCTTCAGTGGAGGAGGGCCTTGAACTTCTGACCGCCGTGTCAGTAGCGCCAGCAGCAACAGGAGGGAATCATAGAAGCAGCTACTAGACATCTCTGTGTTGTGGAAAGAGCAAGTCCACTAAGAATAGGAATCTAGTAAGCTATAATTCGAAATTCTCATCTCCAAGGTTTTGGCAGTAGCGTGCTTTGTATGAGAGGTGTCTCAAAACTGAACATTAAGGGGTGCACACATAGAGCCACAGATAAAACTGGTAGGGGCACCTACAAAGGTCTATCATAAAGTGTGTGTGCGTGTGGTTGTACGTGTGTGTGTGTGTGCGGGTGTGTGTATATCAAATAATATGCATGTGTGTACCTACTTCAAATGTTTAAATCTGACTTTGAATGTATAAATATACATGCATACACTTGCATACAAAGTAAAATTTACACATACTATTTAAACAACACTGATTTTTAGTGCAAGGTTGCTGGATGAATTAATGTGTGTGGCACAATCATCACAGCTGGTTGTTGAGCCAAAGGGAGGGACACAACAGACAGAGCTGGGGCACTGGCCCCCTCATGCCTCCTCCGGAGATCCTGCGACACCAGTACATTGTATTACATTTGTCCCCACAGCTCACCTGGGGTAATGCTCATTCAGGCAGTTTGTTGTTGGATGGTACACTCAGCAAATGATTGGGCATCCTGAGTGCCTGGCCATCACTCTCGTCTCTGCACTTGCTGTCACCCGGAAGGATGTTCGGGAGCTGGCTGGAGCATTGAGCATAACGTGTGGCGACAGGATTGGAGATTCAGCACTGGGCAGAAAAAGTCAAACTTTGTTTACTTTGTGCCTCACCAGTGAGATGCAATTGAAATTCTGCTGCACAACGACCAGAGGAGAAAGAAAAATATTTATCAAGTGCAATATTACTATATCTAGACATTTATACAAGTAAATATACCTTGGGCAGATTTACAAGCCCCTTGCGTCATTTTTGTGCTGCCATTGCGTCACTTATTGTGACACAGCGGTGGCCTAAAAATGCGGCCCATTTACAACGTAATACATCTAGGGAGATGTGTCATGTTGTAAAGACCTGCGTCACATTATACCTGCGCCAGGTATAATGTATAGAGGGTGAGCGTTCCCACGCAAAAAAGCCTTGTATAAGTGACAGTGAAATCTACAAGATTTCACTGTGCCACTTCTCAGATGCCACTGCGTCACTTACGCCTGCTTGGAGTAGGCGTAAGGAGTGATGCAGCACAATGAGGATAGGCCGCCCCATGCATTGCTGGAGTTGCATCGTGCTTGCGACACGACTCCAGTAATGCGTGACTTTTACACCTACAGATGCATCAGAATTTCTGACGTATCTGTAAATCCTTGCGCCATGGTGCACAGTACTGTAAATACGACGCATCCATGGTGGCACAAGAGTTTCTCAGGGTGGCGCAGGGAAAGTGACCCAACTCTACAGATGCGTCACTTTCTTGGAAATCTGCTCACATGCACAGTATACATATGAGCATATTCACGTATGCTATCAAACATGAGCTCTCCTGGTAAACAGTCACAGTCACAATTTATCAGGTGTAGACCTGCAATATATATTTTTAAAATTTAAAAAGCACATTTATTTCAAGCAACAGTGCGATAATATGATTTCTTTTTGTGACTCAGACCTTTAGTTACTACTGTGACAGTAAGGATTACATAGTGGGTAGGGATACTTACCCCACTATTCTCCTATTGGATATGGATACTTACCACACCATTCTCATATAGGATTTGGATATTTACCACACTATTCTCCTATTCGATATGGATACTTACTACAATATTCTCCTATTGTGCATGGACACTTACCGCACCATTCTTCTATGGGATATGGATTCTTACTGCACCATTCTCCTATTGGATATATGGATACTTACCAAACCATTCTCCTATTGGATAGTGATACTTGCCCCACTATTCTCCTATTGGATATAGACACTTACTGCATCATTCTCCTATTGGAAATGGATAATAACCTCACTATTCTCCCAAGGGTTTGGATTCTTACCACAATATTCTCCTATTGGATATGGATTCTGACCGCACTATTCTCCTATTGGATAAATGGATCCTTAGCACACTATTCTCCTATTGGATATATGGATACTTACCACACCATTCTCCTATTGGATAGGGATACTTACACCAATATTCTCCTATTGGATATAGACACTTACCGTACCATTCTCCCAAGGGTTTGGATTCTCACCACACTATTCTCCTATTGGATATGAATTCTTACCACACTATTCTCCTATTGGATATGGATTCTTACCACACTATTCCCCTATTGGATATGGATACTTCTCACACTATTCTCCTATTGGATATGGATACTTACCACACTATTCTCCTATTGTGCATGGGCACTTACAGCACCATTCTCCTATGGGATATGGATTCTTACTGCACCATTCTCCTATTGGATATATGGATACTTACCACACCATTCTCCTATTGGATATTGATACTTACCCCACTATTCTCCTTTTGGATATAGACACTTACTGCGCCATTCTCCTATTGGAAATGGATAATCACCTCACTATTCTCCCAAGGGTTTGGATTCTTACCACAATATTCTCCTATTGGATATGGATTCTGACCGCACCATTCTCTTATTGGATAAATGGATCCTTAGCACACTATTCTCCTATTGGATATATGGATACTTACCACACCATTCTCCTATTGGATATGGATACTTACCACACCATTCTCTTATTGGATAAATGGATCCTTAGCACACTATTCTCCTATTGGATATGGATTCTTACCCCACTATTCTCCTATTTGATATATGGATACTTAGCACACTATTCTCCCAATGGTTTGGATACTTACCACATTATTCTCCGATTGGATAGGGATACTTGCCATTCTAAAGCCCTACCGATATTAAAGGTATGTCAAATAAATGTGGAACGATACTAATTTCAAATATATATTTTTTCAATATGACATATATAAATATAGACAAGTAAAACATAGAGGGAAAAATATGAATAAGGATATACGGAGATAATTGTATCAAACATAAATTAAATAAAATCAAGAGGCGAGGTGAATAAGATAATGACCGCGCTCCTCGCCCTGTCAGGGGAGTATATTTGTTTCTATTGAAGAGTGGGGCGTTCTCCGCACTTTGTTACTTAGGGCAGCGATAATGCAGATATAGACTCGGTACGATGAAGGTTAAATGTAAACAATGGAGTCTTAATCCTTCTACAAGTTCAAGCATGCAGGTGCCGTTACCTGAAAAACTGCTCTCTTGAAAGTCACGGCCCGTTGTCATGGGGACCTTGACGTCCCTGTCACTCTTCAAACATGAGTGCTGCTGTCAGGAGATTGAAGAAAGAATCCTTGAACACTCCCAGACAGCAGGCTTCTGACAGGCCAGCGGGGCCGGGGCAGTGTCAGAAGTACGTCAGGCAGAGCCTGACAAGCAGATTCGCGTGTGGGCAACCCCTCACTGGCAGTGGGCATGTATTCACAACAGACCAGTTTATCTCACGGTTATGTGGCCTGTATGAGGGTAGCATGCATATATTCCATGCAGGCCTGCTTATCTCTCAGGCATGGGGCCCGCACACGGGGGCAGAGCAGGCATGTGTACTGCACACGGGGGCAGAACAGGCATGTCTTCCATGTAGGCCTGTTTACCTTTCAGGCATGGGGACTGCACACGGGGGTAGAGCAGGCATATCTTCAATGTAGGCCTATTTACCCCTCGGGCATGTTGTCTGCACATTGGCGCAGAGCATGCATGTCTTCCATGCAGACCTGTTTATCTCTCAGGCATGTGGCCTACACACGGGGGCAGAGCATGCATATCTTCAAAGCAGGCCTGTTTACCGCTCAGGCATGGGGCCTGCACACGGGGCAGAGCAGCCATGTTTACATGCAGGCCTGTTTACCTCTCAGGCATGTGTCCTGCACACGAGGGCAGAACAGGCGTATCTTCAATGCAGGCCTGTTTACCTCTCAGTCATGGGGCCTGCACATGGGGCAGAGCAGGCATGTTTACATGCAGGCCTGTTTACTGCTCAGGCATGGGGCCTGCACACGGGGCAGAGCAGGCATGTTTACATGCAGGCCTGTTTACCTTTCAGGCATGGGGCCTGCACACGGGTGTAGAGCAGGCATATCTTCAATGCAGGCCTGTTTACCTCTCAGGCATTTGGTCTGCACATTGTCGCAGGGCAGGTATGTCTTCCATGCAGGCCTGTTTACTGCTCAGGCATGGGGCCTGCACACGGGGCAGAGCAGGCATATCTTCAATGTAGGCTTGTTTAACTCTCAGGCATATAACCTGCTCATGGGAAGCAGACATGCCTTCCTTACAAGCCTGTTTACCTCTCAGCCTGAGGTATGTTGCCTGTACATGGGTGCAGCATAGACATGTCTTCCATACAGGTTTGTTCAGTTCAACTTTTTTCGGATACGATGGACTAATGGATAAAAGCACAAAAACATAGATACATCACAATAATTAGTACAAAGATTAAAATTCCATATTCATATATCTGAGAGAGCGCAAACTGAACAAAAAGTATGAGTATACCGAAGTTACAAGTAGTACGCTCAAATTATAAAAGAAATGCTATGAGTGCTGAAAATATATTCACCTATATTTCGAATGTGTAGTTAATCTAGAGATTTCATACAGGAGTGGAACTAATGCAGAAATGTGTGAAAATGTATAACCTTATTAGACGTGATTAATCATGATCCATGTCATGTAGCTGCTAATAGAAAGAATGTCATGCTGCAAGGCATAGAGGGGAACGGGCCTTATGGCTAGGCCAGAAGGGTTTAGAAACGTATATACCTTTGCATTGATATGGATTGCACTAATACTATAATGATTTGGTTTATTCGTTGGATTTATATTCCATAGATGTGTTTTTATTAATTAACAATAAGATGCTAACATGTTATTTTAGTTTGACTTTTGCGAGAATTGTTGTAGGCCTGAAGTGATGAAAGGGTTTCTGATTTGCACATACTGGTACAGGCCGAGCTGTGTCAGGAAATAAGTTGCGATTTCTGTTAGAAGTCTATGGGAATGGAGATTCAGCTACGGATGTCTGTCTGCATATGTGAGGGGGATCCAATTAATAATTGGATGAATAGAGTTCTGTTCAAGAGACTGGTGCAGACATGGAGGAGGATTCAGGAATGTTTTAGGGGGTATCGGCGGGCCGGAGAAGAGTCTGAGAAGCAAGGTCAACGCTAACGCACGAGGCCCAGAGGAAGATCATCATGGAAAAAGCCAGAATCGACACCACGTGAGGGGCGTCTCACGAGGGGCGTCTCAAATGTTGTTGTGTTTTGTATTAGGGTCAGCACCCCGGGGTGGAGTTAGAGCAGATGCCTGAGGACCCTTCAGAGAGCGGATGGGTAGGCAGAGAGGGGTCATGACTGGAGATCATAGGTTTTCACTTAGAGACTAAGTGTGGGTGATCTTCTTAGGAAGTCATTCACAGCTGACACCTTTTGATAGGTTGGGACTCTGTTAAGTAGGGATACCATCTAGAGCAGGGTAGGGACAGCCTAACCTGAAACCTTCCCTCCTCCTGTAAATGACGGAGAGATCACAATTTGTGTCTATGCTTGCAGCCCTGTTAATTTTGGAACTAGTCCTAGTTGTGTTCTTTGCTCGCCTGAGGGCCTTTCGAGAGCACATGTTTGTAGTGGTGCCCATATATCTTTTGAATCTCATTTTGAGATGTCTGTACTTGCAGTTATCCTTGACTCTGTAATAAATCTTTAAAAGCTAGAAGTAGTTTGTGGTTTTTCTGAGTCGAGTCCATCATTAGCAAAGTTAACCTGGTATTGGATGCACTTTCTTTCCTTAATGACAGGCAATAAAGGTTCAGTCGACCAGAACGGGGTTTAGATCTAGAGTGATAAGATAGAGATCTAAAATCTCGCCCCTGCAGTTGGTAGCTATAGAGGATGGTTGCCTTCTTGAGGAAGGTGATCTAGGCCAGGTTAGATTACCCCAAGGCCCCTAGAGATCGATGACCGGAAGAACCGCCCGCCGAAGAAGGTCCGGATGACGTGAGACAGAAAAGCAGCAGTATCGGTCGAGAGTGAGTATAAAGGGTCATGCGCGTTAGATTGCGGTGTTTTTGTGTTGTATCTATGTTGTAATGTCTGGCGGAGTTGAATGCCTGTAGAGTGACTGCGGAACAGGTTGTGAGCGCGCGCAACCGGTGCAAATCTTAAGTTCAAGGAGAGCTTAAGTGGTTCGGGTGTATCGGACATCCAGAGTAATTGTCAACCAGTGTGAAGGGGGTCATGAGGTACCATTGATCGCCCGCAGGACCGAGATAGGGGGAACGTAAGAGCGAGTGCGTGAGTAACGGACGCTGGTCGGAAGTTACTGTGTGTAAGCAACCTATCAGAGAGACGGAAGACATTTCGTCAGTTGTGGTGACAATTACAGATAGACTGTGGACGTACAGTCAAGAGAAGTGACGGCTTGGTCGGAAGTAGTCATTTTTCGGTGTATGAATGGGACGCATGTGTGACCGGGAGACGAGCTGAGAAAGGAGGGGTGCTGCTGCGAAGCGGAGACGAGTGACGTCAGAAAGTGCCGCGCTGGGATTGGCCGGCCGGAGCAAGACCGCGCTGTGATAGGCCAGCTAGCAAAGCCGCGCTAGGATTGGTGGATTGTCATCAGGAAGTAAACAGAATAGCGAGGCTAGAAATTGTACGTTAAACATGAAATGTTTTAAATGGCTAAGAGCAGCGTTTAAAAGAGAGAGGCGGAGATCTTATGATGGGGAAGAAGCCCCGCCGGAGGGTACGCCGGCTTATTATATGGCGACAAATGTAGGATTACACACTATATTGTGGATTTCAGAGTGGAGTAAGATTACAGAAGGAAATGAGGAACTGACGTTTCCAAAGTACGGGACGTTCAGATTAGAGGTGCTACACCGATTAAAAGCAGTCATGACCTCAATGAGAGACCTATGCCCAGACCGACCCAGTTTGAAGCTCTCAATGCATGGATTAGGGCTGCGCACGAGAGGAATCTGAATAGACGACAAGAAAGGGTGAAACGATCGGTAAGAGCAGTGCAGGATGCCAAATGGGATGCGGATGCCAAAAGATGGAGAGTGCATAACCTTGAAGTAAACAAACTGTACCCAGTATTAGAAGTGGCAGGAAACAAGAGCCCATTCGAGGAAGATGATGAGAGCGAGACAGAAGACAGCCTGATAAATAGGTTACTAACAGATAGGCCGCCCCCGTACAATAAAGAGACAGGAAATGTCGAGCCATGCAGAGAAGGGGGACCTGGGATAGGGGAGTATGGACTGCTTCCCACTACAGATTGGGATCCCACGGCAAGTAAAGAGTTGTCTCAACCTAGTCCGGTGCAGAAGGTAGTCGGAAGGTTTGTGGTACAAAGGGTGCCAGAGACGGAGTGTGCCATTTCTTACGCACTGCCAGATGCCCTGCAAGTACCTGTTACTATAGGTCCTATAGTATCGATTTATGATCCAGAAAGAGTCAGAGGGGAGGAACAGGTACGACTGGACAGGGAGAGAGCAGAAATGACAAGGAGGAATGATACAATCAATTCCCCAAGTCAGTTGACAAGACCGAGAGATTGGAGCACCCCAGTACATACAGCAGAAGAACCACCAGGAGATCCGGGGGGCCCTAGATGGCCGAAGGATCTGAGGGGATCAGAGCCGAAATCCTTTCAGGAACTAAGTGAGTACATGAAGAAATGGGATGAGGCAGTAGAGATTCACAAGAGCATCATAGCAGCGGAAGCTGGAAGGGAAAGCCAGGGCAGCAGGACCCGAGCTCACTGTGGGGCTGACGAAAGCAGTCCGGAGTGGGACGGGAAGGGTCAGGATGGTAGCGGAGACACTCGTCATACCAGGAGGGGAAGTAGACCAGACCTGGAAAACAGGAACCCTGAGTGGGGGGGGGGGTGTCCCGCCCAATTATCAGCGAAGGGGATAGGAGAACGCAGGAGTACAGGAACAGTTTTAAGTGCGCCCACTATGCGTCTGGCAATAGTGGACAGAACGAGAGTTGCGAGAGGCCTTGCCATAACCCCTGTGACTACGGACAAGAACGCAGTCCTGGGGAGATGGGGAGCCGAGAAGGCTCTTACCAGATACTGAGTGACACTAGGCAACGAGAGAAAAGCGACAGGGTGGAGAATGGCAGAGAATCCGGCCATGGAGCAAGGGAGGCCAGAGAGAATGGACAGACTGGAATTGGGGGAAACAGGCCCGTGTTTCACCACCTTCCAAGGCAGGATGGCCGAGCATGGGACTTAGAAAGATGGGAACAAGGGAGGACTCTCCTTAACTCCCCCGAGCCTAAGCGTAGGGCTCGAAGCTGGGACGGAAGGGAGACAGATGAGCACCCTAAGAAAGACATATTGAGAGCCGAGATAAAAGCCAAGAGACTTGATGTTGCCAGCTTAAAATCAGACCTAGATGACATGGTAGATGGTACCTTGCCCTTAGAGAGAATGGACATGTATGAGCAGGACGAGATACTGTTCATGGCAAAGGACATCACTCGGAAAGCGAGAGCGGCACATGAAAAATTAGTCGAACTGGCAGGAAAATATATGGTAGACCTGTCAAGGACCAAAGCATTACAGGGTAACCATAGGCTACATTATTCAGATCAGGACCTAGATGAGAGAAGAACCATAGGATTAAAAACACACATTAGGGAACTGATCATGGGAATAAGGACATGGAGAGCGCTGGATAAATGGGAAGAAAGGTGGTCCAAGAAAGGGCCCGTTAGGAGAAGCATGCTTGGGATGACCCAAGAGGGAGGACTGCAGAGAGTAGAGGCATACCCTTTGCGTGAGGTTGCAAACGGGAACTATGTGCATGTGCCATGGAGTAGGGGGGACTTAGCAGCCTTTACCAACTCCTTCCCTAAATTGAGGGAGAATCCAGTTGAATGGTACAAACAGGTGGAGAGGTTTGTAAAGATCTCCAAAGTACTATGGATAGATCTGAACACACTGTTCGACATTGTAGTACCAGGAGACTTGTGGACAGCATGTAAGGTTAGTGCTGAGTGGCCCACAGCAGAACCAGAGAGAGATGCACGGACCAATGGACCGTCCGAGACAGTAATGGTAAAATACGAGAGAGTGATGACTTGGCTGAAAGACAAGGTGCCAATGCAGGACATAGATTGGGTCAAAATAGATCGAACTAGGCAGGAACCCAAAGAGACAGTTCATGAATATTATGAGAGATTGCTGAAGGCGTTTAAACAATATAGCGGGTTGGATGTAATGGACCCGAAAGACATAGGGCAGTTTGTGTCTAAGTTTGTCTTGGGTTTGAGACCGGATATTAGTTTAATGATTCAGCAACACTTGATTTGTTGGCAAAATAAACCTTTGGATGAAATTCTGAGATATGCTAGGTACTGCTGTGATGAGATAGACTCAAAGGCAAAGAAGCTAAAAGAAAAACTGATGGTGGTGCAGATGCAGTCAGCTGGTAAGGGTGGACAACAGCAACAGCAACAGGGAACAGGGACTGGGGGCAAGAAACAGTATAGTCAGAACAAGGGCAATGAGGAGAACTCCACCTTTAGACCTAGGGTAGACATTGCGGCATTGAAAAAGACGACCAGGTGCCACCAGTGTAACGAGGTGGGGCATTGGAAACGCGAGTGTCCCTACAACGTTGAAATTGGGGAACAAGAAGTAGAGGAGGAAGAGGTTCAATGCACTCCAGGGAGAGGGGTAACGCCGTACCAAGGAAAGGTGGTCAAAGGGGGGACTCCAGCTCCGCGAGCCCAGTTCCCGCAGCCACCCAGAATAGGGACAACGGGAAAGACCTATAGACAGATGCCTCTTTTCGTAGGAGGAGAGGAATGCTATTACGTTGATCCTTTAACAGGACGGAGAATAGAGAGAGAAGACTGTACCCTCGGGGCAACCTTAGATGTGGAACAAAGGGGACCCTATGTTGAGGCCGAAGTAGCAGGGTGCCCCACGACATTCTTAGTAGACACAGGAGCCACCCGATCCACGATAAGATCAGCCGCAGTTCCAGGCCTGCCTATGTCTGGAGAGACCATCCAAGTGGTGGGGGTCGCGAACAGGAGAATAACAAGCCCATTGACAGAACCAGTACAGGGGAAAATAGGGAAATACAGCGATGAGCATCAGTTTGTGGTTTGCGATTCTAGTCCTGTATGTTTATTGGGAAGAGACCTTTTGTGTAAATTAAATTGTACAATATACTGCACCCCGCAGGGAGTGGAGGTATTAACTAATGACGATGATGCTGACTTCAAAGTCGCAAACTCAAGAATATGTGTGGAACTGTATCCCACTTTGACAGTGGATGAGCTCCCATGGGATCTGAGAGAGACTGTGGCACCAGAAGTGTGGGACTTCACTGGGGAAGAGATTGGACTGGTCAAAGGAGTAGACCCAGTGAAAATCATAGTAAAACCGCATGCTGAGTTTCCGAGAACACCACAATATAAACTGACTCCAGAAACGATTGCAGGTATAAAACCCGTGATTGAGTCCATGATTAAGCAAGGAATACTGAAAGAAATCGTGGGCAGTCCGTGTAACTCCCCGATTATGGGTTTGCAGAAACCTAATGGGAAATTCAGGATAGTGCAGGATCTTCGAAAGATTAATAACATAGTTGTCTCATGTTGTCCAGTGGTACCGAATCCATCAGTGATATTGTTTCAGATACCGTTCCAAGCTGAATGGTTCACTGTGATAGATCTTTGCCAGGCTTTCTTTTCGATCCCTCTGGACGCGGAGAGCCATTTTCTTTTCGCATTTAAGCTGGAAGGTCGCGTACTAACATGGTGTCGTATCCCCCAGGGGTATACAGAGAGCCCATCGATCTTTAACCAGCTGTTGAAGAGAAATCTTGAAAGTCTAGTGCTGCCCCAGAAGTCAGTTCTGGTCCAGTACATAGACGACCTTCTGGTGGCGTCAGAAACTGAAGAGGCTTGCAGGGAGGACTCCATTGCTTTGCTAAACCACTTAGCCGCAAATGGGCACACGGTGTCCCCGGGAAAATTGCAGTACTGCCTGACAGAAGTGCAGTACTTGGGGCACAGAATAGAGAAAGGGAAACGGAAGGTGTCCCCAGACAGAATAGAGGCAATCATGAAGATGAATGCGCCTAAAACACAGAGAGAGGTTAGGATGTTCCTAGGGATGGTGGGGTATTGCCGACAGTGGATAGCGAACTTCTCACTGAAAGCAAAACCCTTGCAAAAACTGACGCACAAGGAGGTGAGTGATCCGGTACCATGGGACAAGGACTGTTTGATGGCGTTCCTGCAGCTGAGAGAGGACTTGTGTCGTGCTCCTGCTCTGGGAATGCCTGATTACGATAAAATATTCTTGCTTTACTGTTGTGAAAGAGAGGGTTGTGCTTTGTCTGTCCTGGTCCAAATCCATGGGAATGCCCGTAGACCAGTTGCCTACTTCTCGGCTACCTTAGACCCAGTAGCCGCAGCGTTGCCCGGATGTCTCAAATCCGTTGCTGCAACAGGTGTCAGTATCGAACGTTGCGAAAACATAGTTATGGGGCACCAGTTAGAGGTGTATGTGCCACATTCTGTTGAACTGTTAATGACCAGGACCAAAACACAGCATCTGACCAATAGCAGGCTCACGCGCTATGAGCAAGTCATTCTTGCTGCAGAGAACGTGACCCTCAAGAGATGCTCTGTTTTGAACCCTGCCACCTTGATGCCACTCCCAGGTGACGTTGATGATGATGTATGTACAGACCATGATTGCCTTGATGTGACTGAACTATGCACCAAACCGAGACCCGACATCGTGGATGAGCCACTGACTGACCCCGATGAAGTTTTCTTTGTCGATGGCTCATGTGTAAGAGACGAAGTTGGGCAGTTGAGAGCAGCTTATGCTGTTTGTACAATTACTGGAGTTGAGGAAGCCGGATGCCTGGAAGGAGTACACTCCGCTCAGGTAGCTGAAATTATTGCATTAACGCGTGCCTGCCTGGCAAGCAACCAAATTCGAGTCACCATATACACCGACAGCCTATATGGTTACGGGGTAGTTCATGATTACGGGCAATTATGGTCTCAAAGAGGTTACATGACTTCTTCAGGTTCACCCATTCGTAATGGAGAGTTCGTACGTTTGCTGTTAGAAGCTTTGCAATGTCCAGCAGGTATTGCAGTTGTAAAATGTACTGCCCACACTAGGAATATGGACTTCGTGTCACAAGGTAATAGGTATGCCGACGAAGTCGCGAGGTATTGTGCAGAACAAGGATACTCTTTCACGGAGGTGGAAGTGGGCGGAATAAATGTAAGAACTGAATTAGCCATGATATTGGAAACTGTAGACACTTGGGATGAGTTAAAATGTATGCAAGAAAATGCACCCGATTTTGAAAAGCAAACTTGGGAAACTGCAGGATGTGTGATAGGTGAGGCGCATTTCTGGGTTTCAGCAGATGGAAGAGCAGTGTTGCCCAATGAGATGGTGAGCCCAATGGCCAGACAGATACACGGTCCTGTACATCTAGGGAGAGATGCCATGCTGAGAGTATTTAGACAAACCTGGTACAATCCTAAGTTCAGAGTAGCAGCAGAAGCAGTGTGCCAGCGTTGTGTGACCTGTCAGCAGTTGAACATAGGAAAAAGAACACCAGTTGCATTGAGTCACATAGGGAGGTCTGGAGGTCCGTTCAATAGGATGCAAATCGACTTTATTGAAATGCCAAGGTGCAACCGCCTTCGTTATGTCCTGGTGGTTGTTTGCATATTTTCCAGATGGGTCGAGGCATACCCTACACGCAGGTGTGACACTCTCACAGTAGCCAAGTTATTGCTTAGGGAACTCATTCCGCGTTTCGGGGTACCGGCCTCTTTGGAATCAGATAGGGGGACACATTTCAACAGCGAGCTTGTGAAGATGATTTGTGCGGCCCTGAACATAGATCAGAAATTGCATTGTAGTTATCGACCAGAAGCATCAGGAATTGTGGAGCAGATGAACAGCACCATCAAATCTCGAATTGCCAAAATGTGTTCATCAACGTCCCTGAGTTGGCCTGATGCTCTGCCATTGGTCCTTATGAGTATCCGTAGTACCCCAGACAGAAGAACGGGACTATCACCGCACGAGGTGTTAATGGGGAGGGCAATGAGATTGCCATCAGTACCAACTGCTGCACTGTTAAACATCACAGATGATATGATCCTGGACTATTGTAAGGGGCTGTCTGACGCCATTCATTCTGTGTCCCTTCAGGTGCAGGCTGCCGAGGTTCCATCGTGCCAGGACCTGTGCCATGACCTGTGCCCTGGAGATTGGGTACTTGTGAAGAAGCACGTAAGAAGAAGCTGCCTAGATGTTCGTTGGCGTGGGCCCTACCAGATCATCCTGATCACGAACACTGCTGTGAAGGTGGGAGGCCTGCCCAACTGGATCCACGCGTCTCTTACGCGGAGAGTTCCAGCACCTCTGGAAGAAACAGCTCCTCTCTCGGATGGAAGTCCAGCTGCGGACCGAGAAGCCATAGAGGGGGCCAGCCAAGCTGTAGAGGTGCAAGAAGAAGCTGGGAACGTGTCTGACCAAGCCGAGGACGGTCAGTACAACAGCGAAACGGACGACGCTACAGAAGGAGGAAGCAGCTGGGAGTACGAATCAGACTCCGACCAGGCTGAAAGAGAGCGCGAGCAAAACAGAAGGACAAGGAGCAGAAGGGTAAGGCGTGGAGAAGCCAGTTGGCCGCAAAGAAGGAGTTCTAGCCTGAGGTCAACTCCAGAGAGAACCCTTGCTCCAATATCTGAGGACTCAGACCTGGATGAAGGTGCTCAGGGCTCTGAAGCACCGGATCTAAGAAGGTCAAGGAGAGTACGTGTGCCTAACAGAAGATACGCCACTCCTGAGTGGTCATATCTGGTGACAAATGTCTTGGGAACGAGTGACAGGGAGGATACGAGCGGTGCTGGTGACCAGCTCTGAACCCATCCATACAGTGGAAGAACAGCTGTTAGTACCCGGAGTCGAAGCAGAAGGGTCACTAACGTTCACACTCCCCAACCCTCCCCGCCTAAGCAAGTTAAAGCACATGTTTTTCACCGAATTGCAATTCCCCGACTTTGGAACAAAGATAACAAGCCATGAAGAGCACATTCTTCGTCTGGAAATATTGAATTATGCTATCCAAGCCGCAGGCCCAAGCCTCATCGTAGATGCTTAAAGACTTTGCAAATAAGCAAGATAAAGAAGATTACCTAGCGCCTAGGAAGCAGAGAATCTTAGGGACCTTCCTATAAGTTGACGGAGAAGGGCTAGGGTTGTCTGTGTTAAAACATAAAACAAGACTTTGCAAAAGGAGATTGCCAGCTTCCGATTGTGTGGTTCTAAAGACTGAAGGATCAAAAGAGACTGTAAAGGAACAGAGAAGAAAAGAATATTGAGTTGAAATAGAAGGAAAGGACCATACTGTCTGAAGAAATGGAGGCCAGTAGCCCGAATCGTAGAGCCAAATGTATAATAGGCATACTAATAGTAGGAGTGATACTTCTAATAGCTTTAGTCGTTACTGTATCATATGTAAGGGGACATGAGAGTGAGGCAAGGGTAACAGATGAGAAGTCTGTAGTGACACCAAAACCCACTGTTGCTGGTATGAAAGGGGAAAACATACAGGAAAAAGCGTTATTAGCAGCAGAAGCCCGTAGGTTACACATGGATGAGTCCCAAGGCGACTATAGGTCAAATGCTTATGCCAAACTTTTGTATGAATACGTGGATGCAATGGAGGTCAAGGATTGCTACGTCTGCATGCAACTGCCGGCGTCTGTAGATGAAGGCATTAGATATCATCACCTCCCGTTGACATATGGCATTACATGTAGCTTATTGCTTAGCATATTTTACGGAAGAGATAGTTTTGAGTATTATTTCTCTAACTATGATTCTGTGTTACCAGAAGTCCCAAATTATAAGCAGATGAATAAGTGGGACTACTGGAAGAGTGAAGACAGATTGGCCAAGTTCTTCATCCCTTGGGTTACCTTAGATACTTCACATGCCCGCAGAAATAACCTGACATGCAAAGTGTCAGAAGTTGAAAAGAAGTTTATAGGGCAGGTGGATGATCGATATAGAAGGCAAAAGATTTTGAAAAAATCAGGACAATGGAAAACAGATTGGACCGAGGAAGAAAAGGCACATAAGAGAAAGGGTAGTAGCGGTCCAATTGCGTTGGATAAAACGCAGAGAGGGAAGTTATGTCTTCACAGAAGCAAAACGTACTATGAAAATGTATTCGTAGGGGAAGTCAGTTGTGAACATGCTTTCAAATTAGAATATTACACAAAGGATTTCTTGAAAGGAATGCAAGTGATTCCAAATGTATATTTTGTATGTGGAAGAAATGCTTACGTGAGACTACCTGACAATTGGTATGGATCATGTTACTTTGCGATTGTCTTTCCCAAAATATATCATGCTCAAGACTTAGAGATCATCGAGGGCAAGGCCTCGACAAGAGGGAGAAGAGACCTAGGAGATGCTGAATTAGTTGGAGGTGTATTTGGAGCTGCATTTCCTCTCTTAGGACTGATCCTCAATGATGTTAAAATCAGGCGACTGGCAACAGTCGTAGATAGGTTGTCTGCCAGCACTGCTAGATCCTTAATGCTGGTGGAAGGAGAGATGCAATCGATAAGGGCCATGGTGCTTCAGAACCGTCTTGCATTAGACGTTCTACTAGCCAAAGAAGGCGGAGTCTGTAAGGCTTTGAAGGTCCAGGAATGTTGCACTTACATTCCAGACAATTCAAAACCTCTTGAGAAGGTTATTATGAATATAACCAATATTCACAAAGAGATCGAAGACCTAACTAAAGTAAATGTTTGGGAAAAAGTGGCTCATGGAATGGGGGAAGTTGGAGGTTGGTTAGCCAACCTAGGGAAGAGTTTTGTATGGTATGTACTGAAACCTATCATCATAATAGTGATCTGTGTGATCATGTTGTGGGGATTGGTGAGGTTGTATCAATGGTACAGATCGAATAGGTTGGAGAGATCTAGGAGAGAGCAGTTACAGAGATTGGCTGCAATGCAAGACAATCAGTACCGGAGTCTGAGGGCTCTAGAAACGCAGAAACGAGGGGCATTAGCAATTAGTTCAGTTTAAATGTTGGTGATGACCCCTAGAGGTCATCAAAGGGGGGAACTGAGAGAGCGCAAACTGAACAAAATGTATGAGTATACCGAAGTTACAAGTAGTACGCTCAAATTATAAAAGAAATGCTATGAGTGCTGAAAATATATTCACCTATATTTCGAATGTGTAGTTAATCTAGAGATTTCATACAGGAGTGGAACTAATGCAGAAATGTGTGAAAATGTATAACCTTATTAGACGTGATTAATCATGATCCATGTCATGTAGCTGCTAATAGAAAGAATGTCATGCTGCAAGGCATAGAGGGGAACGGGCCTTATGGCTAGGCCAGAAGGGTTTAGAAACGTATATACCTTTGCATTGATATGGATTGCACTAATACTATAATGATTTGGTTTATTCGTTGGATTTATATTCCATAGATGTGTTTTTATTAATTAACAATAAGATGCTAACATGTTATTTTAGTTTGACTTTTGCGAGAATTGTTGTAGGCCTGAAGTGATGAAAGGGTTTCTGATTTGCACATACTGGTACAGGCCGAGCTGTGTCAGGAAATAAGTTGCGATTTCTGTTAGAAGTCTATGGGAATGGAGATTCAGCTACGGATGTCTGTCTGCATATGCGAGGGGGATCCAATTAATAATTGGATGAATAGAGTTCTGTTCAAGAGACTGGTGCAGACATGGAGGAGGGTTCAGGAATGTTTTAGGGGGTATCGGCGGGCCGGAGAAGAGTCTGAGAAGCAAGGTCAACGCTAACGCACGAGGCCCAGAGGAAGATCATCATGGAAAAAGCCAGAATCGACACCACGTGAGGGGCGTCTCACGAGGGGCGTCTCAAATGTTGTTGTGTTTTGTATTAGGGTCAGCACCCCGGGGTGGAGTTAGAGCAGATGCCTGAGGACCCTTCAGAGAGCGGATGGGTAGGCAGAGAGGGGTCATGACTGGAGCTCATAGGTTTTCACTTAGAGACTAAGTGTGGGTGATCTTCTTAGGAAGTCATTCACAGCTGACACCTTTTGATAGGTTGGGACTCTGTTAAGTAGGGATACCATCTAGAGCAGGGTAGGGACAGCCTAACCTGAAACCTTCCCTCCTCCTGTAAATGACGGAGAGATCACAATTTGTGTCTATGCTTGCAGCCCTGTTAATTTTGGAACTAGTCCTAGTTGTGTTCTTTGCTCGCCTGAGGGCCTTTCGAGAGCACATGTTTGTAGTGGTGCCCATATATCTTTTGAATCTCATTTTGAGATGTCTGTACTTGCAGTTATCCTTGACTCTGTAATAAATCTTTAAAAGCTAGAAGTAGTTTGTGGTTTTTCTGAGTCGAGTCCATCATTAGCAAAGTTAACCTGGTATTGGATGCACTTTCTTTCCTTAATGACAGGCAATAAAGGTTCAGTCGACCAGAACGGGGTTTAGATCTAGAGTGATAAGATAGAGATCTAAAATCTCGCCCCTGCATATCCAAAGTGCCTAGTACAGAGACACACCATAATTTTAACATATAATGGTTAAAACAATTCTCAAGTTGTGTCACATATAATCAAGGGTCCATCATAGACCTATGCGCACTTATCACAGTCTTAAAAAAGTGCCATTGCGGAGAATCAGTTCAACATCATCTAAATCTAATATGCGCTGATACGCTGCATCCAAGGTAATTGGTCTTCTCTTGTTAAAATATGGATAAAAAAACTGCTTAGAGTATTTAAGATAATATTTACAGAAGAATATAAAGTGCATAATAGATTGCTCACTCGTCCCATCACAAGAGTACAAATTTTGGTTAAAATTTGGGCTATAACCCAGTGGAAAACAAAGTGCAAATCGGATTGTGCCAGCTCTTAATCTAAACAAAAGGCTCCTTTCCCAACGACTCATCGGTAAGGTCAAATACATGTGGAGCGGATAACAGTGCTGTTCAATGGCCATGTAGTTGCGCACGATTGTTTTCCTAGACTCCACCACATCCCGCTCGTTGTTATATAGGGAGTACAGAGCATTCCGCAGTTCCTTTTTTGGAACTGATTCTGCTAATATGGGGTCCAGGAAAACATTTTCTCTTTTTACACTGCCAAACGTTGGAGCACACCACTTAGACATGGGATTTCAAAGCCTTTATCGCAATGTAAACAATCCATAATAATCTGCTGTGTCAGGGATGCCGCTTCATTCTTCCACACTGATACCCACAAAAGTGCCGGTCGTGCACGAATAAAATCAGTTATAAAATTGATATTGAGCTCTTTGTGACATATATATTGGGAGGTTGAGATTGGGGTGCTCAGTAATTTCCTGCAAAATCTATTTTCTTCCTGCTGGATAACTAAGGAATTAGCTGTTCCCCAAATCTCTGCACCATATGTAGCCACCGGGGTGCACTGGAGTTTGTATATTTTCTGAACTGCTAAAAGAGCCCCAGTGGTCTTAGAGCGGGGTAGGCTTAAGATCGAATTGGTGGCCTTTGAGAACTTGCTCCTGGCGTGAGCTAAGTGCTCACTCCAGGAGCCGTTCGCAGCAAAGGCCAGCCCTAAGTAAACAAAAGATCTTACAGAGGTCAGTTTTTGACTATCTATTGTGATCGAGCCTATTTCACGCTTTCCTGGCCCACTACACATTAAAAAAGATTTCTTAAAATGTACCCGCAGATCTAACTCCTTCATATAATTGTTAAAATTTTGGACAAGAAGACGCAGGGAAATTGGAGTGCGGTCTATAAGAACCGCATCATCTGCGTAAAGGAGCACGGGGATGGCTTCTTATTAATGTATGGGACATGTTGAGTAGCCATTTTCAACGAGCTATTCAGCCCGTTAATATATATAATAAAAAGCAGAGGGGCCAACACGCAACCTTGTCTGACCCCCCTGCCAATATCAATGGTCCCTGAAACCTCACCTCCCATGCTGATCCTTACTTGAGCCTGGAGGTCTCTATGTAAAAATACGCTAATAAATTTACCAATGTTTCATCCAACCCTCCTGCCAAAAGGATTGCCCACAGCTTTGACCTATTCACTAGGTCAAAAGCTGTGAACAAATCCATAAAAGCCATATAGATGGGAGTCCTCCGTGCAATAGTATATTTCCCGACAATTAGATATAGGTTGAGACATTGTTCGATGGTTCCAACCTTGCCCCTAAAACCCAGCTGGCATGGATCTAAGATGGCATTCGCTTCTATCCATCCCAAAATTTTGTTATACAAGACTCTTCCAAAAATTTTAAGGGTATTGTCTATTAAGAAATAGGTCTATATTTGCATGGAAGACATCTATCTCCCTTCTTAAAAATCGGGACTATTATACTTCTAGCCCAAGTCTTGGGTACTTTTGTTAAAGTTAAATTCTTAAAAACATTCAAAAGCAAAGTGGCCCAGAAATCTGGGTTCCACTTAATTAAATCAATAGGGAGCCCGTCTGGACCCGGCGCCTTATTACCAAGGCTCTGGTTGATGGCTTCTACAACTTCTAAAATACTTATATCTATAGGTACCGGGCTACCTGGAGTAAAGGTTGCCTCACTTGGGAGTGGTGAGGCATAAATTCCTGAAAAATGTTCAACCCATGCATCACTGGAGATATTGCAGCTAATCGGCGTCGAAGACTGGCCCATAGAACGAAGGTCCCTTACTGCTGCCGAATTTTTTTTTCCCTTTTTTTGGCTAGCATCCTCAGACAATTTGTCCCAGCATTCACTCAGGAGATCCTTCTTCCTATCTCTAATCACCTTTCTGGCCAGTTTAACTTCTATTGTGCACCTCGGAGTAGCTGAAAGTACCCTACGTAAATTACTGTTTACTTGCCATTTGAGGGGAGGGTCTGGAAAGGAGGATTTTAATCGTCTGACAAAGCTTACCGAAATCCTCAATTATCTGTACTGATGGTAATTGTAATGAGAGGCAGGAATGAATAAGGGACATTTTGTCCCTTGCCAATTTCCTAAATATTTTAGAGTTGTCCACACCCTTCCAACACAATCTTAAGTTGTCAGTTGACCCCGTTAGATTTGTAGCCCCACATTCAGTCTGAAAAATCGGGCTATGGGCAGTGTGTATCGATATCTTAATAGGGTTATGGTCTTCAAAGTTAGAAGGAACAACTTCGGCAGATACTAACTGTTTTTCTATCAGAGGGCATACAAAGATAAAATCTATGATAGAACTGCAGCCCCTTCCCCTATAAATTGGATGATTAGTCGTGGTTGACCCTACGACCAGGTCCATAACATTGGACAGATTATAGGATCTTATAAACCGGCCGAGTTCTCTGCCTCTACTGTTAGATTGGCCATAATAGGCCGTCCCCTTTTCAGATTGTGTGTCGGGAATTTTGGCATTAAAATCGCCCCCCAGTAAAATACCTAAGAGGTCCCCGTTATTGGACTGGGTATCCAGGTCTGAAAAAAAAATCAAAGAGCTTAATAAAACTCTTGTTTGGAACTGATTGAAAATCATTATTGTAAAAATGTATCAGATGGAAGTGGATCCCTCTTTTATAGAGCACTATCTGGTAATCTAAACTACAAGATGGAATTACCTTAAAGCTTCCCCCAGCCGCCACATTAATCCCTATAAACAATCCTCCCGATGGTCTCCCCATCCTGGGTGTTTGAGATGTCACACTAAAACAATGGAACCCCTCGATGTATAGTTCTTCTGTGGCCCAGGTTTCCTGGAACTTGACAATGTCATATTCTCTAATCATATTTATCCAATCTAGATTATCAAGTTTTGAACATAGACCTGCCACATTCCAACTCATAACACTCAAGGTTGCTCCATTGCCACTTTTTGATGTAATTATCCTCTCTGGGGAGCAATTAGATCTAATTGGTAAATTTGGGGTTGACATATCATTAACTTCTACATTAGATACCATGTCTAATGGTCAATCTTGTGTGTCCAGACTAGAGAGGACCTGATATCCATTCAATTGGGGCATGGCTGTTTCAATGCTCCTATTTGGGATTGAGGTTGGCTTATAAAAATAACCCAGGGGAAGTGTGCTAATGTTAGTCAGGGGGGTAAATGATTGATCTCTAATGGATAGTAGCCGTCGGACCTGTTGGGGTCTTCTAAAGTTTAAAACAATACAATCCCCATCTATACATTTATTTGATGGTCCGACTCACCCTACTCTCCAGGCCATAATTATTTCCTCCATCCTGCGCGGATCAAAATTCTTATGTTTGTGGAGCCAGTCTACCGAATTATTTTGGAGATTGGACCAGGACTCTCTGTCCGTCACCAAGCGCAGGAATGCCACTTAGGACAAGCACATATGGGGCGGAGGCTGGTGGGAGATGTAGAACGTCTGAGTTAAAATTAGTACCAGGTTTACTCAGATCTCTATTCACATCATTGGTGCCATTAACTGGCATTAGGCCCTGCTTAGACGGCCTATCTCAGTTGATGCCCCCCTTCTGATTGCCCATGCCATCCTTCCCTATTATCATCCTACTGCTTCTATTGATAGGGTCATCACTTATTGGAGGAAATGGCCCCTGTTCCCACATGATTCACAAAGAACAGCTTGAGGGGGCACCATGAGGTCAACTGCGCTACAGGATTGTGATGCACCATTATTATTAATTTGGCCGTTTGTTTGACCGTTCAATACTGGATTCAAAACTAGATGCAAAAAAGTTCCTGCCCGCGCCCCCACCCCCACCCCCACTCCCAATTGTACTAGCTGCCGCGTATTTGTTTTAAGCATTTTCTCCCATAATGCATCAAGTTTTTTAACAAAAATCTCCATTAGATCATCCAGTCCGGACTCAAATCCTTCCATCAAAGTATCCAAAATTTCAATGCCCATATCGGCTGCATTATGGCCATTTTCCAGGAGGTCTTCAGTCTGAGTGGAAATCGAATTGGTCAACAGAACTTCGACTGTCCCGCTGCCACTACCACCATCACTACTGCATGAGACACCTGTATTAGAGACTTTATTTATTTGCCTGGACTTTGACTGGTTTAATTTAGCTACATTTTTCTTTCCCCAGGAATTGGAGAAATATCACCCTTGCCAACTTCGGTAGAGAGTGGGAAAAATCCCCTTTTGTGCCGACTGGAGACCCCTTACTGGCAGTTAATACATTTGAAACATGTATAGTGGCTATTTTGGATAAGCTGGCCCCAATTGAAAATAGGACCTCGGTTAGAAAAACCCCTTCTGCCCCTTGGTTCATGGAGGAGCTCCAAAAATTGAAGAGTGCCTGCAAAAAATTGGAGAGAGCCTGACGACGGGGTTATACGACTGAAGCCAAGCTCATCTATAGAAACTATATCAGAATTTTTCATCGGAGGAAATGTATCAGTATGAAAGAGCACTATTCTAATCAGATCAAGGCCTCTAACAACTCTGTGAAAGAAATGTTTAGGATAGTGGAATGCTTCACAAATCCTCAAGTATCAAGGGGCAATATTCCTCCCTCTACAGCCTTGTGTGATAGTCTGGCGACTTTCTTTCACGATAAAATCTCAGAAATCTATGCTTCATTTCCCCTGTTGGGTAACGTACAAAGATGGTCCTGTTTTGAGCCATTTGATGTACAACGCTCATTAGTTGATCTAGCTCAGGTTAAATCTGGGTCCCCTGAAGATTGCTTGCCGGCAAAGTTTTATAGGACCTTGGCCTCAGTAATGAACCCAGCTCTTAATTTAATCTGGAACCAGTCACTGGTGTCCGGCTTCTACCCTGTTGATTGTAAAAAAAACGTGGTGAGACCCATATTAAAAAAAGAAAATAAAGACCCTTTGGTCTTAAAAAATTACCGATCCATCTCGCTTCTTTCGGCCCCTGCAAAAATCTTGGAGAAAGAAGTGCAGCGGCAGCTCTCTGACTTTCTAGAATTGAACAATCTGCTGCATGACTCGCAGTCTGGCTTCAGAAACGGTTTCAGCACTGAAACGGCACTGCTGGAAGTTACAGAGACACTGTGGGAATATGTGGATCAGGGACACTGTGCAATGCTTGTGTTGCTAGACCTTTCCGCAGCATTTGACACAGTGTCCCATAAGATCCTACTGCACCGGTTAGAAAGTCTAGGTGCTTCTGGCTCGGTCCTCTCCTGGTTTTGGAACTTTTTGGAGGGGCGTTCTCAGCAAGTGACTCTCCACCCTTTTACCTCAACAACGAAGGGGCTATCATGTGGAGTCCCTCAGGGCTCTGCTTTGAGCCTGACTCTTTTCAATGTTTATCTCACTCCACTAGCCTCAATAGTTGAAAGTTGTGGGATGAGAGTGGCCAACTATGCTGATGACACCCAACTTATTTTTTATTTTAAGGAAATAGACGGTGGGGACTTGAGTTGCTTCAAAGAGTGTCTGTTAAACATCGTGGCATGGATGTCAGACAACTGCCTGAGGCTTAATACCGAAAAGACTGAGGTCCTTTACTTTAACAACAAATTTCCTTTGCATTCGGCTCAGTGGTGGCCCACCTCCCTTAACCCTCCCCCAATACCTGTTAAATCAGTGCGTAATCTAGGCTTCAAAAAGGACACAGAAATGTCAGGAAAAGACCATGTTGCGCAACTGTCGTCAAGCTGTTTTTGGAAACTTAAAACGTTACGTAGGTTTCTATACTACCTTCCTATGGACTGCCGTCAAGCGGTGGTACATCCCACCATTACTTTGCGTCTGGATTATGCAAACAGTCTCTGTATTGGTGCCCCTGAGTACCTGATCGCTAGACTCCAGCTTATCCAGAATGCGGCAGCCAGAGTTATCAGAGACATTCCTGTAAGACACAGTATAGCCCACCATTTGTTGAGTATTCACTGGTTGCCGGTGAAGAAAAGAGTGTTGTTTAAATCTATGGTATTGGAACACAGAGCCCTTCATCACACGGGCCCTAAGTATCTCAGAGACAGGATCCAGAGATACCTTCAGACTAGAACCTTGAGATCGAATAGTCAAAACCTTCTGAAAATTTCTAGATTTTCTAAAAGCTGTATAGGCGGCCGGGCTTTCTCAGTACGGGCTCCCGTAATGTGGAACTCTATGCCAGTGGAACTCAGAGGGATGGAAAAGTAATCTCTCTTTAGGAAAGCATTAAAAACCTGGCTGTTTCGATATAAGTAACTGCTCTGTCAGCTATGTCTTTTTATGCCTTCTGTAGCTTACTGTCTTGCCGGAAAATGCGCCGGGACACTTCCGTTGGAGGTAGCTGTGCGCTATACAAATATTCCAATAATAATAATAATAAGTGCTGAGGTAGCCAGTGTTCGACCTCTGACTGTCTTGCTCGAGATCCCTCGTGTATTACTAGCAGGAGCGCTTAGATCCTGGATAGCAGAAGGGGATAAAGATGGTGTATGTGTAACTGCTATGCGAGGACTTAAAGGCACAGGGGACGATCTTAGAATGTCAGAAGAAATTAAGTCCACAGTACCCCCAGGTGACAGACGCGGTTGGAACGGGACAAGATCTAAGAACAATCTTCTCTCGGTTGCCTGTATCTCATGTATAAGCACCGATTCAGCCCTTATGATAAAATCGTCTAGGGTTCCGACTACCCCCCTCCGTTTACTCATTTTTGAAGTGGGATCAGTTGATTTCTTATAGGACGCTCAGTACGTTATTGTTCTGAGAGAAATGCGTTTATCAATTAAATTTTGTACAGGTCGCACGTTACCTTCTTCTTCCATGAATCGTTAGTCCCTGTTCGAAGAGCCAAATGGGGGGGGCCCAGCCCGACCTCTTTCGGCCCCTGACGGCCACAGACGAGCCCGCCCTTGGCCCGGGCTTCGCTCGGGCGCTGCCCGCGCGCGTCCCGCGTCACGGGAAGGCAGCGTCGCTTTTGTGCGGGTAGAAACTACTCCCCCTGCAGCTGTAGTCAACTGCACTCAGCGCGGGGCTCCCTGGGACGTGAAGTCCCACCAGGGCGAGCGCGAGTGTAGCAGAGCGCTGGAAAAATGCAGGGAGGTCCGGGTGAATGGCAAGAAGTCCTGGGACACAGGTTCCACCAGAAAGCAGGTTTTAAGGTGTCCCCCTGCAAACAGCTCCTCCGGCATAAATAAATAAATAAAACGTATCTGTTGTCTCGGAGAAGAACCCGTCTCACTCATGAATATTCAGGTGTCCATAAATGCTTCATTATAGACAGTTGCTAAACGCATATGTCACCGACCTGACCAGAATCGGAGAAACGTGGTCAGCGAGGTGATCTGGGCCAACCCCACTGTTTTCAGTTTTGAGGTGCCCTTCCGTTATCCTACTTCAAGTAGGTTTTTTTACAGCGCAGGTATGTCTTCCGTACAAGTGTGTTTACAGCGCAGGCATGTCTTCGATACAGGTCTGTTTACCTCTCTGCCTCAGGCTTGTGGCCTGTCCAATGGGGCAGCGCAGGAATGTCTTCCATACAGGTCTGTTTACCTCTCGGCCTCAGGCTTGTGGCCTGTGCACAGGCGCAGCGCAGGCATGCCTTCCGTACAGGTCTGTTTATATCTCGGCAAGAGTTATGTGGCCAGTACATTGGTGCAGCGCAGGCATTTCTTCCATACAGGTCTGCTTACCTCTAGGCCTGAGGTTCGTGGCCTGTACATGGGTGCAGCTCAGGCATGTCTTCCATACAGGTCTGTTTACCTCTTGGCCTGAGGTTTGTGGCCTGTACATGGGTGCAGCTCAGGCATGTCTTCCATACAGGTCTGTTTACCTCTCGGCCTGAGGTTTGTGGCCTGTACATGGGTGCAGCGCAGGCATGTCTTCCATGCAAGTCTGTTTACCTCTTGGCCTGAGGCGTGTTGCCTGTGCATGGGTGCAGCGCAGGCATGTCTTCCATACAAGTCTGTTTACCTCTTGGCCTGAGGCGTGTTGCCTGTGCATGGGTGCAGCGCAGGCATGTCTTCCATACAGGTCTGTTTACCTTTCGGCCTGAGGCGTGTTGCCTGTGCATGGGTGCAGCGCAGGCATGTCTTCCGTACAGGTCTGTTTACCTCTCGGACTCAGGCTTGTGGCCTGTCCACGGGGGCAGTGCAGGCATGTCTTCCATACAGGTCTGTTTACCTCTCGGCCTCAGGCTTGTGGCCTGTCCATGGGGGCAGCGCAGGCATGTCTTCCGTACAGGTCTGTTTACCTCTCAGCACGAGGCATGAAGCCTGTGCACAGGCGCAGCGCAGGCATGCCTTTTGTACAGGTCTGTTTATATCTCCGCACCAGGCATGCCTTCCATACAGGTCTGTTTACCTCTCGGCCCGAGGTTTGTGGCCTGTACATGGGTGCAGCGCAGGCATGCCTTCCGTACAGGTCTGTTTACCCCTCGGCCTGAGGCGTGTGGCCTGTGCATGGGTGCAGCGCAGGCATGTCTTCGTACAGGTCTGTTTACCTCTCGGCCTGAGGCGTGTTGCCTGTGCATGGCTGCAGCTCAGGCATGTCTTCCGTACAGGTCTGTTTACCTCTCGGCCTGAGGCGTGTTGCCTGTGCATGGGTGCAGCGCAGGCATGTCTTCCATACAGGTCTGTTTACCTCTCAGCCTGGGGTATGTGGCTGTCCATGGGTGCAGCGCAGGCATGTCTTCGTACAGGTCGGTTTACCCCTCGGCCTGAGGCGTGTGGCCTGTGCATGGGTGCAGCGCAGGCATGTCTTCCGTACAGGTCTGTTTACCCCTCGGCCTGAGGCGTGTGGCCTGTGCATGGGTGCAGCGCAGGCATGTCTTCCGTCCAGGTCTGTTTACCCCTCGGCCTGAGGCGTGTGGCCTGTCCATGGGTGCAGCTCAGGCATGTCTTCGTACAGGTCTGTTTACCGCTCGGCCTGAGGCGTGTTGCCTGTACATGGGTTCAGCGCAGGCATGTCTTCGTACAGGTCTGTTTACCTCTCGGCCTGAGGCGTGTTGCCTGTGCATGGGTGCAGCACAGGCATGTCTTCGTACAGGTCTGTTTACCTCTCGGCCTGAGGCGTGTTGCCTGTGCATGGCTGCAGCTCAGGCATGTCTTCCGTACAGGTCTGTTTACCTCTCGGCCTGAGGCGTGTTGCCTGTGCATGGCTGCAGCTCAGGCATGTCTTCGTACAGGTCTGTTTACCTCTCGGCCTGAGGCGTGTTGCCTGTGCATGGGTGCAGCACAGGCATGTCTTCGTACAGGTCTGTTTACCTCTCGGCCTGAGGCGTGTTGCCTGTGCATGGCTGCAGCTCAGGCATGTCTTCCGTACAGGTCTGTTTACCTCTCGGCCTGAGGCGTGTTGCCTGTGCATGGGTGCAGCGCAGGCATGTCTTCCATACAGGTCTTGTTTACCTCTCGGCCTGAGGTTCGTGGCCTGTACATGGGTGCAGCTCAGGCATGTCTTCCATACAGGTCTGTTTACCTCTCGGCCTGAGGTTTGTGGCCTGTACATGGGTGCAGCGCAGGCATGTCTTCCATGCAAGTCTGTTTACCTCTTGGCCTGAGGCGTGTTGCCTGTACATGGGTGCAGCGCAGGCATGTGTTCCATACAGGTCTGTTTACCTCTCGGCCTGAGGCGTGTTGCCTGTGCATGGCTGCAGCTCAGGCATGTCTTCCATACAGGTCTGTTTACCTCTCGGCCTGAGGTTTGTGGCCTGTACATGGGTGCAGCGCAGGCATGTCTTCCATGCAAGTCTGTTTACCTCTTGGCCTGAGGCGTGTTGCCTGTACATGGGTGCAGCGCAGGCATGTGTTCCATACAGGTCTGTTTACCTCTCGGCCTGAGGCGTGTTGCCTGTGCATGGCTGCAGCTCAGGCATGTCTTCCATACAGGTCTGTTTACCTCTCGGCCTGAGGTTTGTGGCCTGTACATGGCTGCAGCTCAGGCATGTCTTCCATACAGGTCTGTTTACCTCTCAGCCTGGGGTATGTGGCTGTCCATGGGTGCAGCACAGGCATGTCTTCCATACGGGTTTGTTTACCTCTCGGGCGTGTATCCTGCACACGGGGGCAGAACAGGCATGTTTTCTGTGCAGACCTCTTTACCTCTCAGGCATGTAGTCTGCTTATGAGAAGCAGACATGCCCTCCTTGCAGTTGCAAACCTGTTTACCTCTCAGCCTGAGGTGTGTGGCTGTTCATTGGTGTAGCGCAGACATGTCTTCCATGCAGCTTTGTTCACCTCTCAGGTAAGAGGCCAGGCACCTTTTCTATGCAGGAGTGTGCTCCTCTGAGGTATGTGACCTGTAATGATCACGCGCTGAGCAGGCATGTCTTCGGTGCAGGCCTGCTCGCCTCTCAGGTGCGTGCCTGCACACGGGGGCAGAGCAGGCATGTCTTCCGTACAGGTCAGTTCGTCTCTCATGTATGTGAGCTGTATATGATCACGCGTAGAGGAAGCATGTCTTCCGTGCAGGCCTGTTTACCTCTCAGGTGTGTAGCCTGCACACGGGGCTCAGAGTAGGCATGCCTTCCGTGCAGGCCTGCTCGCCTCTCAGGTATGCGGCCTGTATGTGTCTGTGCACCGCACGCAGTGTCTGATCCAAGGTGTGGCTCCCTCTCTCTGCCTTGACATCTCACTGACGTCTGAACAGGAACAACCAGCTACCTTCGCACTCGAGCAGGAGCCGCCGCCTGCAGGCAGCGCTCACTTCCTCCTTCGGTTTCCAGTGGCTGGAGCTCCCGGGAGCAGCAGTCGGGCCTCTCCGAGCAGGCATGCCCCCCTCGGAGCCTCCGTAGACTCGGTAGGAAATGCCAGTAACTTTGAATGTTGTGGGGATTTGTTGAAGGGGGCACGTTGGCGCGAGAGACTACGGGTTTCATAAAAAGCTTCTCCCTTGTGGTCTACCCTGGTCTGTGACGTCCACATTGATCTCTCATACATCATATCTCGTCAGTGGGCTATGAGTAGGGCTCCCGGTTTTCTGGTATTTATTTTTTTGACATTTCCGTCTGTATGTATCCATATTTATTTTTGCTAATGTTATCTTTATCCATATTTATTTGGGGTTTTGTGAATAAATTAAGTTGAAACTAGTATTTTTCCACATGGATGTAACCAATAAATGTGCATTCATGCTTAAACCCCTTATATATTCCATTGATAGGAACACCCACAGATGATAAATCAATGCACGTCTAAGAAAACATGAACATATTAGTATCAAGCTTGTGCACATCTACTGCTGTTAAAGCATCTTTACTAAAATGTCATTCTTTTTTTAACCCCTTACCTGTCAATCAGCACAACTATTGCCCAGGCGGTCATAACCTACAGCATGTAGAATCTCTCCCCCAAAAAAGCAAAATTTCCGTTTTTATACACATTTAAAAATAAATACAGACAGGAATATAAAGAGTTTTCTGTCTGTATTTATCTGGAAAAATCAGTAAAAACGGAAAACAGGGCGTCTTAGTTATGAGGCACCACTCTGCCACCTGCACGGCGTCAAGGCGCTATGGGGAGGAAAACGGCCATGGCTGAGTTGCAGAGCTCAGTGACCGGGACAGTCAGCTCTTGCTGTGCTAGCCACAGGCTCTGTGGTGATCAATAGAGAGGCCTCACACTGACAGGGGCCATGGCTCCTGCTGTGGCAGCGCTTTTGTAAACCGCAGTGCCATGGTTTGTTATGTAGTGTCAAGTGATGCTGCTCTGGTACATGTTGTATGTCATGTTCGTTGGATTCTGTTCTTTGTCATGGCTAGCTCAGTGGTCATGTTGAGCACTATTTTCTGCTGTTATGTACTTGCACTAAGCCTTGTCATGGTATATCCTTCAGGATATGTTACGCCATGTTACATAGTGTTATGCTGCTCTAGGGTGTACTGTGCTATGTTATTGTGTGCCAATTTAAGTTTTGAGATATGCTATGCAGTTACATTCTATCACACCATGACGTGGTATGTTTTGACATGTTTATGTTATTGTATACTGTTCTGTTTGCTGTGATTCTAAAGCACTCAGCCTTGTAGTAGAATGCAAGAATGCATACTTGGAAATGGGTGTGCGGATGCAGTGTGGCCTCTGATGGGAGAGTGTTGTACATAAATTAAGTAGGCAGCAAGACACGTCTTTCAGTAGTTAAGTTGGATTTATTAAGTTACAAAGAATAAGATAAAACAGCAGAGCACAAAGCCTCGCAGCTGACCAGACCAACTGCCAGGGCTAGAATCCCAACACACCAGACAGAACGCAGCTAGGTAAGAAGATAGAAACACATAGAAAGGACTAAAGAAACAAAGAAGCCATATAAAGCTAAGTATGAATGTACAACACATCTTCCCCCCCTTACAAACAACACATATGAAAACCTCAAACGCATAAGAAGATAAAGTATGGAAAACACGAAGAAGAAAACGTAAAACACTTAGGAGGTCGAAGACCTCATGAACTTCCAGAACAGGGAGAAAAGAATCAGGATCAAGAAGTGAAATAAGATAAAGATCCATCCTCGTCGCCAAAATGTTGTACATAAATTAAGTAGGCAGCAAGACACGTCTTCCAGTAGTTAAGTTGGATTTATTAAGTTACAAAGAATAAGATAAGACAGCAGAGCACAAAGCCTCACAGCTGACCAGACCAACTGCCAGGGCTAGAATCCCAACACACCAGATAGAACACAGCTAGGTAAGAAGATAGAAACACAGAGAAAGGAGTAAAGAAACCAAGAAGCCATATAAAGCTAAGTATGAATTTACAACAGAGAGCCAGGCGCCAAGTGTGAGCTTCCAATCTGTTGTTCTTCAATCAAACAAGCATGCAGTTTCCTGAACAGAACAGTACATTCTCTCTTTCTGGAGGGGGGGGATGCTGAAGTAAGTAAAGAATCCACCGGTGGTCGCTCCGACACGTACCAGCATCCAGGCGGAGAAGGTTGTTTATTTTTTACAGATTTCTTACTTCTTCCGTAAAAGGTGGGCGCCAGGGCAGGCCTTTAGCCCAGGGCGCCAATATTCTGTGGAGCGCATGGAGCTGTGTGCATTAAGGTTATGCCAACAGCAGCGCCCTTCTCTTATTGCTCCAGCCTTGTACGTGTCCCTGCCTGTTCGTTTCTGTGTGCTCAGCCAGTTTAAAGTGATTTCACTCCTTCATTATTACACCGGAGGCCATGTTTTTTGTTTTTAACACCCCTTTAGCCAGGGGCGTAGCTTGATCAGTAAAAGCTACAGATTTTCCGACAATCAGACTGGCATATAATGTTTAAATACAATCTGCGACAAGCAGCGTGCACGAGTGGTGCCTAAGGGCTGTGGAGAGGGGGAAGAATACAACACAATATTTTGTAAAATAACCATTATTTTATGGACTTTCAAACTAGAGAGGGAGAGAGTGTGTGCATTTTTGTCTCTGTGTATGTCAAAATTCCTGCTGAAATCCGACTGACATCTCACAATACCCTACTGAAAGCACCTGTATCCAACTATTTATTAGAAAATATGTTTATTGGGGTGGGGGGGGGGGTAACACCCCAACCCCCCCAAGCTATACCCCTGCCTTCAGACTCCTTCCTTGCCCTCCTTTCACCCGCTGACCCCTGCTGACACACATCAACAAAACCTATAAACTGCAGGAGGCAGCTAAGCTATCGGTGCGCTGAGGGAGGTGTGGGGATATTTGTTTTCGGGTACTGCTGCCTCATTTAATTCACTACCATCAGCAAGGCCGCCGTATTTCTGTCCGTGCATGCCCAACGCACTAGCTGAGCAAAGGCCAGCACTCGTGGGCAGTGGCGGCTCCTTGAGGGAGTGCTGCAGGGCGGTGGGGAGGGCGGGGAGGGGCAGGGTTGGGGTAGTAAACTCCGGCATTCGGCCAAACGGAGTTGAGTAAATAAATAAATAAAACAAATTACATTGCACGCGCGGGCTCGCCATTTGGCGTTGCAGCACGCGCGCAATGTAATTTGTTTTATTTATTTACTTAACTCCGTTCGGCCCGTATGCAGGAGTTTACTACCCCCTCCCCTGCAGCACTCCCTTGAGGAGCCGCCACAGCTGGTGGGCACTATTGTTAAATTGCATTCAGTATTGTAGGTCCCTCCTGACCTTTGCTCGCCTCACGTCGCCTCTTCAGCTCGAACACACACCTGCGGTCCCGCAGAGAAATCATTGATGTCGGCCGGGCTGGAACTGAGTCGGTGTGAATGTTGCAGGTGGTCCACACAGAGCCACACACCACAAAGGCTGTGTCACCGCTGCTCTCAGGTAGCAAACTCTGTCTAAACCACATCAGACTTAAAATCCAAGTGCCAAATTTACTATGATTTTGTGTCGGGTTTGCATCACTTTTGTGACGCAGCTCGACACAAAATTATTTTCGCCATTTACTAAGCCACACAAAGCCACTTTCTGCTGCTTTGCATGGTTTAGTCAATACAAACTAAAGCAACATAGAAAATACCTCTGTCTTGAGTTTCTTTGTTTCGGATACATGTTACTTGAGCATGGGCATTCCTATGGTTTTAATGCAAACCCAGATTGGCAAAGACTTGTAAACCTGGGTTTGCAACAAAATGGTGCAACTACCTGACAGAGGCATGACAGGGAGAAATATCTTTATTTCTCCTCGTTACTTTCTCTTTCCATGTGTGTTGCATTCTACAGCACATATAAAAAAAGAGGAATACGCCTCTAAGGACTGTTTTGTGCTGAAAGGTCTCCCTTCCAGTGCAAAAACAATCCCACTCTTGCACTATGGTGCAAGGGTGCCTGCGATGGCACCAGGCAGCACACAGTGCCTCAGTGCAAAGAGAGAGCAGAAATGATCAATATTTTTAAACACATGGGGCATTTCATCTCTCTTCCTTTCACGGAATGCAGCACAGCGCTTTCCCTTGCCGCTCCGCATTGTGTGAAATAATAGTAAATGTTCCCCTGAAGGTACTGTGCCCAAGCGTGACAAGGAGGAGAGAGCTGTGACCTTGTAAAAACCTGTGTTGCGTTCCACCTAATCACTACCGAGATTCAACTTTGGGTGGAAGGGATAGATGCAAATCTTGGGTGGACCCAGCTAAAAGTTGATATCTTGGAAGAGTGCTTAAGGCCCACTTTTTGCACTGAGAGTATGCGCTGTATTGTACCTTCTTACAATACATTAGCATGGAAGTAGCTGACCACACAATGTCCAGTTTTTCTCTGAACAGTAAATGAAATGAAAATGGCACTTATAAAGCACATGGCTACCATAAGGCCGAAGAACCGAGCCTGCAGGTGCGCGCCTTAACTAGCTGGAAATAGGAACGTCTTCAACTGTCTGCGAAAAGACAGATAGTCTTCTTCCAACCGAATATAATCAGGAAGAGTGTTCCACCTTCTGGAGGCAATACAAGAGAATTGTCGGCCTCCACTTCTGGTCCTTTAAATTCTTGGGACAGTAGCCAAACGTTTGTTTACAGAACAAAGAGCTCTACTGGGATGATATGGGGCAATGATTGACTGCAAGATTGGCGGACTATTGGCGGCCATAATCTTGTGGGTGACACAGAGGGCTTAAAACTGAATCCTCTCTGCAACTGGCAACAGGTGCAGAGAAGCTATAGCTGCTCGAGCTAATTCTCTGCGGGGAATATGTAGAAGCAGTCTGGCTGCACAATTCTGCACTGCCTGGAGTCTCATTATTGTGGATCGTGGTGATCCGACATAAAGGGCATTCGCCTAGTCCAAGCGGGAGAGAATTAGGGCTAGGACTACTCATTTCTTAGCATCCAAGGACAATAGAGGAAAAACTTTCGTCATCATGCTTAGTAGTCCAAAGCAGCATCCCGCTACCTTCTGAGCTTGGACCTTCATCTTTAGTTTATTGTCCAGCCAGACTCCCAGACTTTTTATTTGAACTTCGGGCGCTGGGGCACTGCCCAAGCAATTAGGCCAGAGTGGAGTTGAGCTAACTGCGAGAGGTTTACCCCGAAACATCCATTCTGTTTTTGCTCCGTTTAGTTGAAGAAGGGAGCGCTCCATCCATTTTGAAAAATTTTCAAGGCAATTTTCTAGATAATTTGGACTGTTTCCCGGTTGATTAAAAGATACTATCAATTGAGTATCGTCCGCATATGTAACGATTTGTATGCCAAGGGGCTCAACAATTTGGCCAAAGGGCTCATATAAATGTTAAAAAGGGTGGGGCTTAGAGATGAGCCCTGTGACATCCCACATCTCAATGGCATACTCTTGGAGGTGGAGTTATCCTCGAAGACCTGAAAGGAACGGCCGTCTAAAAAAGACTCCAACCACCTTAGTGCAGCTCCCGATATCCCTGCCACTCTAATCCTAGAGATCAGCAGTTGGTGGTTCACGGTATTGAAGGCTGCACTCAGGTCTAGGAGGACGATTTCTGCTGAGCCTCCAGAAATGTTCTTGATTCCTCAGTGACAGCAATCAAGGCTGTCTCTGTGCCCTGATGGGGTCTAAATCCTGTTTCCGTTGGATGAAAACAGTTGTTATCTTCCAAATATGTGGACAGAATGGAATTTACATATTTCTCTGCAATTATCGCAATCCCTGGAAGCAGTGAGATGGGGGCGATAATTGGAGAACACTTCCGGGTCGGCTCCTGCTTTTTTAAGCAGTGCTCTGACCATGGCTTGCATCCATGATGATGGAACCATCCCTGTACTCAAAGATAGATGAATACATTTTAGAATAGTAGGGGCAAGTGTTTGAGAAACTTGATTCAAAACAGTAGGTGGGGCCATGTCTCTCGGAGAGCCTGATTTCAATTTATTCAAGTAGATTTTAAGAGATTCCAAATACAGGGGCGGGTAGACCTCCAGTTCGGTTGCTAACCGGCTTCCCCTAATCTCCATCTGAGGGAGATTTTGGGGGATGGTTCTTGAGGGGAATGATAAGTAAATGGATTGAATCTTAGTATGAAAGAATTCTGCTATATCATTGAAGCGTCTTAATGTGAAAGCCACAGGTGGTGATGCCCATGGAGGGGTAGTCAGTGTTTAAAAAATCCTAAACATTTCTCGTGGGGCGTTGGAGGCTGAGGAGCTTTTAGTTTTCTAATAGTTGGCTTGTGCTTTGCGGATTTCCAGTTTATATAATTTTACAGCTTCTCTGTAAATTAGCTTTTTTCCTCTAAGAAATCTCCACTGTCTCTCTAATTGTTTGCACTTTAATTTCAGTTCTCTCAGACTGGGAGTATACCAGGCTATCTTTTTCAGGCCCTTTTTTGTTCCTAAGCTTCCTAGGGGACACCAAGTCCAAGGAGGCTTCAATCCATCCATTAAATTTAAGGTTTGCTGATGATACCTAAGCTGTGTATATTAGTAATATGCTCTCTGAACTGCTATGTCCAGTATTGTGTTGTATGATAGAATTAAAGTACTTATAGCTTTAAAGTAATGGACCCAGCTGGACATCGAGTTTATTGACTG
>NW_028252878.1:0-36681 GCF_964263255.1 Lissotriton vulgaris
GACCAGTCGAACGTTGAAAAAAATGGTCAATATTGATGAAATTTTAACATTTAATCTTTTGACTTTAAATGACGGTTGGATGTGAGTTATTACTTTTTCAACTAAAATAAGTGTGTTTAAAGTCATTTCTGTGCCTGAAATTGGTCAAAATTGAAGATTTTGAGTAAGCAAAACTCTGTAAAAATGGCAGTTTTGGTCACTGTGAGGGTTTAAAAAGTGGTTATTCAACATGAGGCCCGATCAAAATGACATTTTTGAATCATTTTTGGTAGAGTCCAAAAAATCAATTTTCTGATGAAAAACGATGACCCCGGGACCAGTCGAACGTTGAAAAAAATGGTCAATATTGATGAAATTTTAACATTTAATCTTTTGACTTTAAATGACGGTTGGATGTGAGTTATTACTTTTTTCAACTAAAATAAGTGTGTTTAAAGTCATTTCTGTGCCTGAAATTGGTCAAAATTGAAGATTTTGAGTAAGCGAAACTCTGTAAAAATGGCAGTTTTGGTCACTGTGAGGGTTTAAAAAGTGGTTATTCAACATGAGGCCCGATCCAAATGACATTTTGAATCATTTTTGGTAGAGTCCAAAAAATCCATTTTCTGATGAAAAACGATGACCCCGGACCAGTCGAACGTTGAAAAAATGGTCAATATTGATGAAATTTTAACATTTAATCTTTTGACTTTAAATGACGGTTGGATGTGAGTTATTACTTTTTCAACTAAAATAAGTGTGTTTAAAGTCATTTCTGTGCCTGAAATTGGTCAAAATTGAAGATTTTGAGTAAGCAAAACTCTGTAAAAATGGCAGTTTTGGTCACTGTGAGGGTTTAAAAAGTGGTTATTCAACATGAGGCCCGATCCAAATGACATTTTGAATCATTTTTGGTAGAGTCCAAAAAATCAATTTTCTGATGAAAAACGATGACCCCGGAGTCCAGTCGAACGTTGAAAAAATGGTCAATATTGATGAAATTTTAACATTTAATCTTTTGACTTTAAATGACGGTTGGATGTGAGTTATTACTTTTTCAACTAAAATAAGTGTGTTTAAAGTCATTTCTGTGCCTGAAATTGGTCAAAATTGAAGATTTTGAGTAAGCAAAACTCTGTAAAAATGGCAGTTTTGGTCACTGTGAGGGTTTAAAAAGTGGTTATTCAACATGAGGCCCGATCCAAATGACATTTTGAATCATTTTTGGTAGAGTCCAAAAAATCCATTTTCTGATGAAAAACGATGACCCCGGACCAGTCGAACGTTGAAAAAATGGTCAATATTGATGAAATTTTAACATTTAATCTTTTGACTTTAAATGACGGTTGGATGTGAGTTATTACTTTTTCAACTAAAATAAGTGTGTTTAAAGTCATTTCTGTGCCTGAAATTGGTCAAAATTGAAGATTTTGAGTAAGCAAAACTCTGTAAAAATGGCAGTTTTGGTCACTGTGAGGGTTTAAAAAGTGGTTATTCAACATGAGGCCCGATCAAATGACATTTGAATCATTTTTGGTAGAGTCCAAAAAATCAATTTTCTGATGAAAAACGATGACCCCGGACCAGTTGAAACGTTGAAAAAATGGTCAATATTGATGAAATTTTAACATTTAATCTTTTGACTTTAAATGACGGTTGGATGTGAGTTATTACTTTTTCAACTAAAATAAGTGTGTTTAAAGTCATTTCTGTGCCTGAAATTGGTCAAAATTGAAGATTTTGAGTAAGCAAAACTCTGTAAAAATGGCAGTTTTGGTCACTGTGAGGGTTTAAAAAGTGGTTATTCAACATGAGGCCCGATCCAAATGACATTTTTTATCATTTTTGGTAGAGTCCAAAAAATCCATTTTCTGATGAAAAACGATGACCCCGGACCAGTCGAACGTTGAAAAAATGGTCAATATTGATGAAATTTTAACATTTAATCTTTTGACTTTAAATGACGGTTGGATGTGAGTTATTACTTTTTCAACTAAAATAAGTGTGTTTAAAGTCATTTCTGTGCCTGAAATTGGTCAAAATTGAAGATTTTGAGTAAGCAAAACTCTGTAAAAATGGCAGTTTTGGTCACTGTGAGGGTTTAAAAAGTGGTTATTCAACATGAGGCCCGATCAAAATGACATTTTGAATCATTTTTGGTAGAGTCCAAAAAATCAATTTTCTGATGAAAAACGATGACCCCGGACCAGTCGAACGTTGAAAAAATGGTCAATATTGATGAAATTTTAACATTTAATCTTTTGACTTTAAATGACGGTTGGATGTGAGTTATTACTTTTTCAACTAAAATAAGTGTGTTTAAAGTCATTTCTGTGCCTGAAATTGGTCAAAATTGAAGATTTTGAGTAAGCAAAACTCTGTAAAAATGGCAGTTTTGGTCACTGTGAGGGTTTAAAAAGTGGTTATTCAACATGAGGCCCGATCCAAATGACATTTTTTATCATTTTTGGTAGAGTCCAAAAAATCCATTTTCTGATGAAAAACGATGACCCCGGACCAGTCGAACGTTGAAAAAATGGTCAATATTGATGAAATTTTAACATTTAATCTTTTGACTTTAAATGACGGTTGGATGTGAGTTATTACTTTTTCAACTAAAATAAGTGTGTTTAAAGTCATTTCTGTGCCTGAAATTGGTCAAAATTGAAGATTTTGAGTAAGCAAAACTCTGTAAAAATGGCAGTTTTGGTCACTGTGAGGGTTTAAAAAGTGGTTATTCAACATGAGGCCCGATCAAAATGACATTTTGAATCATTTTTGGTAGAGTCCAAAAAATCAATTTTCTGATGAAAAACGATGACCCCGGACCAGTCGAACGTTGAAAAAATGGTCAATATTGATGAAATTTTAACATTTAATCTTTTGACTTTAAATGACGGTTGGATGTGAGTTATTACTTTTTCAACTAAAATAAGTGTGTTTAAAGTCATTTCTGTGCCTGAAATTGGTCAAAATTGAAGATTTTGAGTAAGCAAAACTCTGTAAAAATGGCAGTTTTGGTCACTGTGAGGGTTTAAAAAGTGGTTATTCAACATGAGGCCCGATCCAAATGACATTTTGAATCATTTTTGGTAGAGTCCAAAAAATCCATTTTCTGATGAAAAACGATGACCCCGGACCAGTCGAACGTTGAAAAAATGGTCAATATTGATGAAATTTTAACATTTAATCTTTTGACTTTAAATGACGGTTGGATGTGAGTTATTACTTTTTCAACTAAAATAAGTGTGTTTAAAGTCATTTCTGTGCCTGAAATTGGTCAAAATTGAAGATTTTGAGTAAGCAAAACTCTGTAAAAATGGCAGTTTTGGTCACTGTGAGGGTTTAAAAAGTGGTTATTCAACATGAGGCCCGATCAAAATGACATTTTGAATCATTTTTGGTAGAGTCCAAAAAATCAATTTTCTGATGAAAAACGATGACCCCGGACCAGTCGAACGTTGAAAAAATGGTCAATATTGATGAAATTTTAACATTTAATCTTTTGACTTTAAATGACGGTTGGATGTGAGTTATTACTTTTTCAACTAAAATAAGTGTGTTTAAAGTCATTTCTGTGCCTGAAATTGGTCAAAATTGAAGATTTTGAGTAAGCAAAACTCTGTAAAAATGGCAGTTTTGGTCACTGTGAGGGTTTAAAAAGTGGTTATTCAACATGAGGCCCGATCAAAATGACATTTTGAATCATTTTTGGTAGAGTCCAAAAAATCAATTTTCTGATGAAAAACGATGACCCCGGACCAGTCGAACGTTGAAAAAATGGTCAATATTGATGAAATTTTAACATTTAATCTTTTGACTTTAAATGACGGTTGGATGTGAGTTATTACTTTTTCAACTAAAATAAGTGTGTTTAAAGTCATTTCTGTGCCTGAAATTGGTCAAAATTGAAGATTTTGAGTAAGCAAAACTCTGTAAAAATGGCAGTTTTGGTCACTGTGAGGGTTTAAAAAGTGGTTATTCAACATGAGGCCCGATCCAAATGACATTTTGAATCATTTTTGGTAGAGTCCAAAAAATCCATTTTCTGATGAAAAACGATGACCCCGGACCAGTCGAACGTTGAAAAAATGGTCAATATTGATGAAATTTTAACATTTAATCTTTTGACTTTAAATGACGGTTGATGTGAGTTATTACTTTTTCAACTAAAATAAGTGTGTTTAAAGTCATTTCTGTGCCTGAAATTGGTCAAAATTGAAGATTTTGAGTAAGCAAAACTCTGTAAAAATGGCAGTTTTAGGTCACTGTGAGGGTTTAAAAAGTGGTTATTCAACATGAGGCCCGATCAAAATGACATTTTGAATCATTTTTGGTAGAGTCCAAAAAATCAATTTTCTGATGAAAAACGATGACCCCGGACCAGTCGAACGTTGAAAAAATGGTCAATATTGATGAAATTTTAACATTTAATCTTTTGACTTTAAATGACGGTTGGATGTGAGTTATTACTTTTTCAACTAAAATAAGTGTGTTTAAAGTCATTTCTGTGCCTGAAATTGGTCAAAATTGAAGATTTTGAGTAAGCAAAACTCTGTAAAAATGGCAGTTTTGGTCACTGTGAGGGTTTAAAAAGTGGTTATTCAACATGAGGCCCGATCCAAATGACATTTTTGAATCATTTTTGGTAGAGTCCAAAAAATCCATTTTCTGATGAAAAACGATGACCCCGGACCAGTCGAACGTTGAAAAAATGGTCAATATTGATGAAATTTTAACATTTAATCTTTTGACTTTAAATGACGGTTGGATGTGAGTTATTACTTTTTCAACTAAAATAAGTGTGTTTAAAGTCATTTCTGTGCCTGAAATTGGTCAAAATTGAAGATTTTGAGTAAGCAAAACTCTGTAAAAATGGCAGTTTTGGTCACTGTGAGGGTTTAAAAAGTGGTTATTCAACATGAGGCCCGATCCAAATGACATTTTGAATCATTTTTGGTAGAGTCCAAAAAATCCATTTTCTGATGAAAAACGATGACCCCGGACCAGTCGAACGTTGAAAAAATGGTCAATATTGATGAAATTTTAACATTTAATCTTTTGACTTTAAATGACGGTTGGATGTGAGTTATTACTTTTTCAACTAAAATAAGTGTGTTTAAAGTCATTTCTGTGCCTGAAATTGGTCAAAATTGAAGATTTTGAGTAAGCAAAACTCTGTAAAAATGGCAGTTTTGGTCACTGTGAGGGTTTAAAAAGTGGTTATTCAACATGAGGCCCGATCAAAATGACATTTTGAATCATTTTTGGTAGAGTCCAAAAAATCAATTTTCTGATGAAAAACGATGACCCCGGACCAGTCGAACGTTGAAAAAATGGTCAATATTGATGAAATTTTAACATTTAATCTTTTGACTTTAAATGACGGTTGGATGTGAGTTATTACTTTTTCAACTAAAATAAGTGTGTTTAAAGTCATTTCTGTGCCTGAAATTGGTCAAAATTGAAGATTTTGAGTAAGCAAAACTCTGTAAAAATGGCAGTTTTGGTCACTGTGAGGGTTTAAAAAGTGGTTATTCAACATGAGGCCCGATCCAAATGACATTTTGAATCATTTTTGGTAGAGTCCAAAAAATCAATTTTCTGATGAAAAACGATGACCCCGGACCAGTCGAACGTTGAAAAAATGGTCAATATTGATGAAATTTTAACATTTAATCTTTTGACTTTAAATGACGGTTGGATGTGAGTTATTACTTTTTCAACTAAAATAAGTGTGTTTAAAGTCATTTCTGTGCCTGAAATTGGTCAAAATTGAAGATTTTGAGTAAGCAAAACTCTGTAAAAATGGCAGTTTTGGTCACTGTGAGGGTTTAAAAAGTGGTTATTCAACATGAGGCCCGATCCAAATGACATTTTGAATCATTTTTGGTAGAGTCCAAAAAATCCATTTTCTGATGAAAAACGATGACCCCGGACCAGACGAACGTTGAAAAAATGGTCAATATTGATGAAATTTTAACATTTAATCTTTTGACTTTAAATGACGGTTGGATGTGAGTTATTACTTTTTCAACTAAAATAAGTGTGTTTAAAGTCATTTCTGTGCCTGAAATTGGTCAAAATTGAAGATTTTGAGTAAGCAAAACTCTGTAAAAATGGCAGTTTTGGTCACTGTGAGGGTTTAAAAAGTGGTTATTCAACATGAGGCCCGATCAAAATGACATTTTGAATCATTTTTGGTAGAGTCCAAAAAATCAATTTTCTGATGAAAAACGATGACCCCGGACCAGTCGAACGTTGAAAAAATGGTCAATATTGATGAAATTTTAACATTTAATCTTTTGACTTTAAATGACGGTTGGATGTGAGTTATTACTTTTTCAACTAAAATAAGTGTGTTTAAAGTCATTTCTGTGCCTGAAATTGGTCAAAATTGAAGATTTTGAGTAAGCAAAACTCTGTAAAAATGGCAGTTTTGGTCACTGTGAGGGTTTAAAAAGTGGTTATTCAACATGAGGCCCGATCCAAATGACATTTTTTATCATTTTTGGTAGAGTCCAAAAAATCCATTTTCTGATGAAAAACGATGACCCCGGACCAGTCGAACGTTGAAAAAATGGTCAATATTGATGAAATTTTAACATTTAATCTTTTGACTTTAAATGACGGTTGGATGTGAGTTATTACTTTTTCAACTAAAATAAGTGTGTTTAAAGTCATTTCTGTGCCTGAAATTGGTCAAAATTGAAGATTTTGAGTAAGCAAAACTCTGTAAAAATGGCAGTTTTGGTCACTGTGAGGGTTTAAAAAGTGGTTATTCAACATGAGGCCCGATCAAAATGACATTTTGAATCATTTTTGGTAGAGTCCAAAAAATCAATTTTCTGATGAAAAACGATGACCCCGGACCAGTCGAACGTTGAAAAAATGGTCAATATTGATGAAATTTTAACATTTAATCTTTTGACTTTAAATGACGGTTGGATGTGAGTTATTACTTTTTCAACTAAAATAAGTGTGTTTAAAGTCATTTCTGTGCCTGAAATTGGTCAAAATTGAAGATTTTGAGTAAGCAAAACTCTGTAAAAATGGCAGTTTTGGTCACTGTGAGGGTTTAAAAAGTGGTTATTCAACATGAGGCCCGATCCAAATGACATTTTTTATCATTTTTGGTAGAGTCCAAAAAATCCATTTTCTGATGAAAAACGATGACCCCGGACCAGTCGAACGTTGAAAAAATGGTCAATATTGATGAAATTTTAACATTTAATCTTTTGACTTTAAATGACGGTTGGATGTGAGTTATTACTTTTTCAACTAAAATAAGTGTGTTTAAAGTCATTTCTGTGCCTGAAATTGGTCAAAATTGAAGATTTTGAGTAAGCAAAACTCTGTAAAAATGGCAGTTTTGGTCACTGTGAGGGTTTAAAAAGTGGTTATTCAACATGAGGCCCGATCAAAATGACATTTTGAATCATTTTTGGTAGAGTCCAAAAAATCAATTTTCTGATGAAAAACGATGACCCCGGACCAGTCGAACGTTGAAAAAATGGTCAATATTGATGAAATTTTAACATTTAATCTTTTGACTTTAAATGACGGTTGGATGTGAGTTATTACTTTTTCAACTAAAATAAGTGTGTTTAAAGTCATTTCTGTGCCTGAAATTGGTCAAAATTGAAGATTTTGAGTAAGCAAAAACTCTGTAAAAATGGCAGTTTTGGTCACTGTGAGGGTTTAAAAAGTGGTTATTCAACATGAGGCCCGATCCAAATGACATTTTGAATCATTTTTGGTAGAGTCCAAAAAATCAATTTTCTGATGAAAAACGATGACCCCGGACCAGTCGAACGTTGAAAAAATGGTCAATATTGATGAAATTTTAACATTTAATCTTTTGACTTTAAATGACGGTTGGATGTGAGTTATTACTTTTTCAACTAAAATAAGTGTGTTTAAAGTCATTTCTGTGCCTGAAATTGGTCAAAATTGAAGATTTTGAGTAAGCAAAACTGTAAAAATGGCAGTTTTGGTCACTGTGAGGGTTTAAAAAGTGGTTATTCAACATGAGGCCTGATCCAAATGACATGTTGAATCATTTTTGGTAGAGTCCAAAAAATCCATTTTCTGATGAAAAACGATGACCCCGGACCAGTCGAACGTTGAAAAAATGGTCAATATTGATGAAATTTTAACATTTAATCTTTTGACTTTAAATGACGGTTGGATGTGAGTTATTACTTTTTCAACTAAAATAAGTGTGTTTAAAGTCATTTCTGTGCCTGAAATTGGTCAAAATTGAAGATTTTGAGTAAGCAAAACTCTGTAAAAATGGCAGTTTTGGTCACTGTGAGGGTTTAAAAAGTGGTTATTCAACATGAGGCCCGATCCAAATGACATTTTGAATCATTTTTGGTAGAGTCCAAAAAATCCATTTTCTGATGAAAAACGATGACCCCGGACCAGTCGAACGTTGAAAAAATGGTCAATATTGATGAAATTTTAACATTTAATCTTTTGACTTTAAATGACGGTTGGATGTGAGTTATTACTTTTTCAACTAAAATAAGTGTGTTTAAAGTCATTTCTGTGCCTGAAATTGGTCAAAATTGAAGATTTTGAGTAAGCAAAACTCTGTAAAAATGGCAGTTTTGGTCACTGTGAGGGTTTAAAAAGTGGTTATTCAACATGAGGCCCGATCAAAATGACATTTTGAATCATTTTTGGTAGAGTCCAAAAAATCAATTTTCTGATGAAAAACGATGACCCCGGACCAGTCGAACGTTGAAAAAATGGTCAATATTGATGAAATTTTAACATTTAATCTTTTGACTTTAAATGACGGTTGGATGTGAGTTATTACTTTTTCAACTAAAATAAGTGTGTTTAAAGTCATTTCTGTGCCTGAAATTGGTCAAAATTGAAGATTTTGAGTAAGCGAAACTCTGTAAAAATGGCAGTTTTGGTCACTGTGAGGGTTTAAAAAGTGGTTATTCAACATGAGGCCCGATCCAAATGACATTTTGAATCATTTTTGGTAGAGTCCAAAAAATCCATTTTCTGATGAAAAACGATGACCCCGGACCAGTTGAACGTTGAAAAAATGGTCAATATTGATGAAATTTTAACATTTAATCTTTTGACTTTAAATGACGGTTGGATGTGAGTTATTACTTTTTCAACTAAAATAAGTGTGTTTAAAGTCATTTCTGTGCCTGAAATTGGTCAAAATTGAAGATTTTGAGTAAGCAAAACTCTGTAAAAATGGCAGTTTTGGTCACTGTGAGGGTTTAAAAAGTGGTTATTCAACATGAGGCCCGATCCAAATGACATTTTTTATCATTTTTGGTAGAGTCCAAAAAATCCATTTTCTGATGAAAAACGATGACCCCGGACCAGTCGAACGTTGAAAAAATGGTCAATATTGATGAAATTTTAACATTTAATCTTTTGACTTTAAATGACGGTTGGATGTGAGTTAATACTTTTTCAACTAAAATAAGTGTGTTTAAAGTCATTTCTGTGCCTGAAATTGGTCAAAATTGAAGATTTTGAGTAAGCAAAACTCTGTAAAAATGGCAGTTTTGGTCACTGTGAGGGTTTAAAAAGTGGTTATTCAACATGAGGCCCGATCAAAATGACATTTTGAATCATTTTTGGTAGAGTCCAAAAAATCAATTTTCTGATGAAAAACGATGACCCCGGACCAGTCGAAACGTTGAAAAAATGGTCAATATTGATGAAATTTTAACATTTAATCTTTTGACTTTAAATGACGGTTGGATGTGAGTTATTACTTTTTCAACTAAAATAAGTGTGTTTAAAGTCATTTCTGTGCCTGAAATTGGTCAAAATTGAAGATTTTGAGTAAGCAAAACTCTGTAAAAATGGCAGTTTTGGTCACTGTGAGGGTTTAAAAAGTGGTTATTCAACATGAGGCCCGATCCAAAGACATTTTGAATCATTTTTGGTAGAGTCCAAAAAATCAATTTTCTGATGAAAAACGATGACCCCGGACCAGTCGAACGTTGAAAAAATGGTCAATATTGATGAAATTTTAACATTTAATCTTTTGACTTTAAATGACGGTTGGATGTGAGTTATTACTTTTTCAACTAAAATAAGTGTGTTTAAAGTCATTTCTGTGCCTGAAATTGGTCAAAATTGAAGATTTTGAGTAAGCAAAACTGTAAAAATGGCAGTTTTGGTCACTGTGAGGGTTTAAAAAGTGGTTATTCAACATGAGGCCTGATCCAAATGACATGTTGAATCATTTTTGGTAGAGTCCAAAAAATCCATTTTCTGATGAAAAACGATGACCCCGGACCAGTCGAACGTTGAAAAAATGGTCAATATTGATGAAATTTTAACATTTAATCTTTTGACTTTAAATGACGGTTGGATGTGAGTTATTACTTTTTCAACTAAAATAAGTGTGTTTAAAGTCATTTCTGTGCCTGAAATTGGTCAAAATTGAAGATTTTGAGTAAGCAAAACTCTGTAAAAATGGCAGTTTTGGTCACTGTGAGGGTTTAAAAAGTGGTTATTCAACATGAGGCCCGATCCAAATGACATTTTGAATCATTTTTGGTAGAGTCCAAAAAATCAATTTTCTGATGAAAAACGATGACCCCGGACCAGTCGAACGTTGAAAAAATGGTCAATATTGATGAAATTTTAACATTTAATCTTTTGACTTTAAATGACGGTTGGATGTGAGTTATTACTTTTTCAACTAAAATAAGTGTGTTTAAAGTCATTTCTGTGCCTGAAATTGGTCAAAATTGAAGATTTTGAGTAAGCAAAACTCTGTAAAAATGGCAGTTTTGGTCACTGTGAGGGTTTAAAAAGTGGTTATTCAACATGAGGCCCGATCCAAATGACATTTTGAATCATTTTTGGTAGAGTCCAAAAAATCCATTTTCTGATGAAAAACGATGACCCCGGACCAGTCGAACGTTGAAAAAATGGTCAATATTGATGAAATTTTAACATTTAATCTTTTGACTTTAAATGACGGTTGGATGTGAGTTATTACTTTTTCAACTAAAATAAGTGTGTTTAAAGTCATTTCTGTGCCTGAAATTGGTCAAAATTGAAGATTTTGAGTAAGCAAAACTCTGTAAAAATGGCAGTTTTGGTCACTGTGAGGGTTTAAAAAGTGGTTATTCAACATGAGGCCCGATCAAAATGACATTTTGAATCATTTTTGGTAGAGTCCAAAAAATCAATTTTCTGATGAAAAACGATGACCCCGGACCAGTCGAACGTTGAAAAAATGGTCAATATTGATGAAATTTTAACATTTAATCTTTTGACTTTAAATGACGGTTGGATGTGAGTTATTACTTTTTCAACTAAAATAAGTGTGTTTAAAGTCATTTCTGTGCCTGAAATTGGTCAAAATTGAAGATTTTGAGTAAGCAAAACTCTGTAAAAATGGCAGTTTTGGTCACTGTGAGGGTTTAAAAAGTGGTTATTCAACATGAGGCCCGATCCAAATGACATTTTTTATCAGTTTTGGTAGAGTCCAAAAAATCCATTTTCTGATGAAAAACGATGACCCCGGACCAGTCGAACGTTGAAAAAATGGTCAATATTGATGAAATTTTAACATTTAATCTTTTGACTTTAAATGACGGTTGGATGTGAGTTAATACTTTTTCAACTAAAATAAGTGTGTTTAAAGTCATTTCTGTGCCTGAAATTGGTCAAAATTGAAGATTTTGAGTAAGCAAAACTCCGTAAAAATGGCAGTTTTGGTCACTGTGAGGGTTTAAAAAGTGGTTATTCAACATGAGGCCCGATCAAAATGACATTTTGAATCATTTTTGGTAGAGTCCAAAAAATCAATTTTCTGATGAAAAACGATGACCCCGGACCAGTCGAACGTTGAAAAAATGGTCAATATTGATGAAATTTTAACATTTAATCTTTTGACTTTAAATGACGGTTGGATGTGAGTTATTACTTTTTCAACTAAAATAAGTGTGTTTAAAGTCATTTCTGTGCCTGAAATTGGTCAAAATTGAAGATTTTGAGTAAGCAAAACTGTAAAAATGGCAGTTTTGGTCACTGTGAGGGTTTAAAAAGTGGTTATTCAACATGAGGCCCGATCCAAATGACATTTTGAATCATTTTTGGTAGAGTCCAAAAAATCCATTTTCTGATGAAAAACGATGACCCCGGACCAGTCGAACGTTGAAAAAATGGTCAATATTGATGAAATTTTAACATTTAATCTTTTGACTTTAAATGACGGTTGGATGTGAGTTATTACTTTTTCAACTAAAATAAGTGTGTTTAAAGTCATTTCTGTGCCTGAAATTGGTCAAAATTGAAGATTTTGAGTAAGCAAAACTCTGTAAAAATGGCAGTTTTGGTCACTGTGAGGGTTTAAAAAGTGGTTATTCAACATGAGGCCCGATCAAAATGACATTTTGAATCATTTTTGGTAGAGTCCAAAAAATCAATTTTCTGATGAAAAACGATGACCCCGGACCAGTCGAACGTTGAAAAAATGGTCAATATTGATGAAATTTTAACATTTAATCTTTTGACTTTAAATGACGGTTGGATGTGAGTTATTACTTTTTCAACTAAAATAAGTGTGTTTAAAGTCATTTCTGTGCCTGAAATTGGTCAAAATTGAAGATTTTGAGTAAGCGAAACTCTGTAAAAATGGCAGTTTTGGTCACTGTGAGGGTTTAAAAAGTGGTTATTCAACATGAGGCCCGATCCAAATGACATTTTGAATCATTTTTGGTAGAGTCCAAAAAATCCATTTTCTGATGAAAAACGATGACCCCGGACCAGTTGAACGTTGAAAAAATGGTCAATATTGATGAAATTTTAACATTTAATCTTTTGACTTTAAATGACGGTTGGATGTGAGTTATTACTTTTTCAACTAAAATAAGTGTGTTTAAAGTCATTTCTGTGCCTGAAATTGGTCAAAATTGAAGATTTTGAGTAAGCAAAACTCTGTAAAAATGGCAGTTTTGGTCACTGTGAGGGTTTAAAAAGTGGTTATTCAACATGAGGCCCGATCCAAATGACATTTTTTATCATTTTTGGTAGAGTCCAAAAAATCCATTTTCTGATGAAAAACGATGACCCCGGACCAGTCGAACGTTGAAAAAATGGTCAATATTGATGAAATTTTAACATTTAATCTTTTGACTTTAAATGACGGTTGGATGTGAGTTAATACTTTTTCAACTAAAATAAGTGTGTTTAAAGTCATTTCTGTGCCTGAAATTGGTCAAAATTGAAGATTTTGAGTAAGCAAAACTCTGTAAAAATGGCAGTTTTGGTCACTGTGAGGGTTTAAAAAGTGGTTATTCAACATGAGGCCCGATCAAAATGACATTTTGAATCATTTTTGGTAGAGTCCAAAAAATCAATTTTCTGATGAAAAACGATGACCCCGGACCAGTCGAAACGTTGAAAAAATGGTCAATATTGATGAAATTTTAACATTTAATCTTTTGACTTTAAATGACGGTTGGATGTGAGTTATTACTTTTTCAACTAAAATAAGTGTGTTTAAAGTCATTTCTGTGCCTGAAATTGGTCAAAATTGAAGATTTTGAGTAAGCAAAACTCTGTAAAAATGGCAGTTTTGGTCACTGTGAGGGTTTAAAAAGTGGTTATTCAACATGAGGCCCGATCCAAAGACATTTTGAATCATTTTTGGTAGAGTCCAAAAAATCAATTTTCTGATGAAAAACGATGACCCCGGACCAGTCGAACGTTGAAAAAATGGTCAATATTGATGAAATTTTAACATTTAATCTTTTGACTTTAAATGACGGTTGGATGTGAGTTATTACTTTTTCAACTAAAATAAGTGTGTTTAAAGTCATTTCTGTGCCTGAAATTGGTCAAAATTGAAGATTTTGAGTAAGCAAAACTGTAAAAATGGCAGTTTTGGTCACTGTGAGGGTTTAAAAAGTGGTTATTCAACATGAGGCCTGATCCAAATGACATGTTGAATCATTTTTGGTAGAGTCCAAAAAATCCATTTTCTGATGAAAAACGATGACCCCGGACCAGTCGAACGTTGAAAAAATGGTCAATATTGATGAAATTTTAACATTTAATCTTTTGACTTTAAATGACGGTTGGATGTGAGTTATTACTTTTTCAACTAAAATAAGTGTGTTTAAAGTCATTTCTGTGCCTGAAATTGGTCAAAATTGAAGATTTTGAGTAAGCAAAACTCTGTAAAAATGGCAGTTTTGGTCACTGTGAGGGTTTAAAAAGTGGTTATTCAACATGAGGCCCGATCCAAATGACATTTTGAATCATTTTTGGTAGAGTCCAAAAAATCAATTTTCTGATGAAAAACGATGACCCCGGACCAGTCGAACGTTGAAAAAATGGTCAATATTGATGAAATTTTAACATTTAATCTTTTGACTTTAAATGACGGTTGGATGTGAGTTATTACTTTTTCAACTAAAATAAGTGTGTTTAAAGTCATTTCTGTGCCTGAAATTGGTCAAAATTGAAGATTTTGAGTAAGCAAAACTCTGTAAAAATGGCAGTTTTGGTCACTGTGAGGGTTTAAAAAGTGGTTATTCAACATGAGGCCCGATCAAAATGACATTTTGAATCATTTTTGGTAGAGTCCAAAAAATCAATTTTCTGATGAAAAACGATGACCCCGGACCAGTCGAACGTTGAAAAAATGGTCAATATTGATGAAATTTTAACATTTAATCTTTTGACTTTAAATGACGGTTGGATGTGAGTTATTACTTTTTCAACTAAAATAAGTGTGTTTAAAGTCATTTCTGTGCCTGAAATTGGTCAAAATTGAAGATTTTGAGTAAGCAAAACTCTGTAAAAATGGCAGTTTTGGTCACTGTGAGGGTTTAAAAAGTGGTTATTCAACATGAGGCCCGATCAAAATGACATTTTGAATCATTTTTGGTAGAGTCCAAAAAATCAATTTTCTGATGAAAAACGATGACCCCGGACCAGTCGAACGTTGAAAAAATGGTCAATATTGATGAAATTTTAACATTTAATCTTTTGACTTTAAATGACGGTTGGATGTGAGTTATTACTTTTTCAACTAAAATAAGTGTGTTTAAAGTCATTTCTGTGCCTGAAATTGGTCAAAATTGAAGATTTTGAGTAAGCGAAACTCTGTAAAAATGGCAGTTTTGGTCACTGTGAGGGTTTAAAAAGTGGTTATTCAACATGAGGCCCGATCCAAATGACATTTTGAATCATTTTTGGTAGAGTCCAAAAAATCCATTTTCTGATGAAAAACGATGACCCCGGACCAGTCGAACGTTGAAAAAATGGTCAATATTGATGAAATTTTAACATTTAATCTTTTGACTTTAAATGACGGTTGAATGTGAGTTATTACTTTTTCAACTAAAATAAGTGTGTTTAAAGTCATTTCTGTGCCTGAAATTGGTCAAAATTGAAGATTTTGAGTAAGCAAAACTCTGTAAAAATGGCAGTTTAGGTCACTGTGAGGGTTTAAAAAGTGGTTATTCAACATGAGGCCCGATCAAAATGACATTTTGAATCATTTTTGGTAGAGTCCAAAAAATCAATTTTCTGATGAAAAACGATGACCCCGGACCAGTCGAACGTTGAAAAAATGGTCAATATTGATGAAATTTTAACATTTAATCTTTTGACTTTAAATGACGGTTGGATGTGAGTTATTACTTTTTCAACTAAAATAAGTGTGTTTAAAGTCATTTCTGTGCCTGAAATTGGTCAAAATTGAAGATTTTGAGTAAGCAAAACTCTGTAAAAATGGCAGTTTTGGTCACTGTGAGGGTTTAAAAAGTGGTTATTCAACATGAGGCCCGATCCAAATGACATTTTTTATCATTTTTGGTAGAGTCCAAAAAATCCATTTTCTGATGAAAAACGATGACCCCGGACCAGTCGAACGTTGAAAAAATGGTCAATATTGATGAAATTTTAACATTTAATCTTTTGACTTTAAATGACGGTTGGATGTGAGTTATTACTTTTTCAACTAAAATAAGTGTGTTTAAAGTCATTTCTGTGCCTGAAATTGGTCAAAATTGAAGATTTTGAGTAAGCAAAACTCTGTAAAAATGGCAGTTTTGGTCACTGTGAGGGTTTAAAAAGTGGTTATTCAACATGAGGCCCGATCCAAATGACATTTTGAATCATTTTTGGTAGAGTCCAAAAAATCCATTTTCTGATGAAAAACGATGACCCCGGACCAGTCGAACGTTGAAAAAATGGTCAATATTGATGAAATTTTAACATTTAATCTTTTGACTTTAAATGACGGTTGGATGTGAGTTATTACTTTTTCAACTAAAATAAGTGTGTTTAAAGTCATTTCTGTGCCTGAAATTGGTCAAAATTGAAGATTTTGAGTAAGCAAAACTCTGTAAAAATGGCAGTTTTGGTCACTGTGAGGGTTTAAAAAGTGGTTATTCAACATGAGGCCCAATCAAAATGACATTTTGAATCATTTTTGGTAGAGTCCAAAAAATCAATTTTCTGATGAAAAACGATGACCCCGGACCAGTCGAACGTTGAAAAAATGGTCAATATTGATGAAATTTTAACATTTAATCTTTTGACTTTAAATGACGGTTGGATGTGAGTTATTACTTTTTCAACTAAAATAAGTGTGTGTAAAGTCATTTCTGTGCCTGAAATTGGTCAAAATTGAAGATTTTGAGTAAGCAAAACTCTGTAAAAATGGCAGTTTTGGTCACTGTGAGGGTTTAAAAAGTGGTTATTCAACATGAGGCCCGATCCAAATGACATTTTGAATCATTTTTGGTAGAGTCCAAAAAATCAATTTTCTGATGAAAAACGATGACCCCGGACCAGTCGAACGTTGAAAAAATGGTCAATATTGATGAAATTTTAACATTTAATCTTTTGACTTTAAATGACGGTTGGATGTGAGTTATTACTTTTTCAACTAAAATAAGTGTGTTTAAAGTCATTTCTGTGCCTGAAATTGGTCAAAATTGAAGATTTTGAGTAAGCAAAACTCTGTAAAAATGGCAGTTTTGGTCACTGTGAGGGTTTAAAAAGTGGTTATTCAACATGAGGCCCGATCCAAATGACATTTTGAATCATTTTTGGTAGAGTCCAAAAAATCCATTTTCTGATGAAAAACGATGACCCCGGACCAGACGAACGTTGAAAAAATGGTCAATATTGATGAAATTTTAACATTTAATCTTTTGACTTTAAATGACGGTTGGATGTGAGTTATTACTTTTTCAACTAAAATAAGTGTGTTTAAAGTCATTTCTGTGCCTGAAATTGGTCAAAATTGAAGATTTTGAGTAAGCAAAACTCTGGTAAAAATGGCAGTTTTGGTCACTGTGAGGGTTTAAAAAGTGGTTATTCAACATGAGGCCCGATCAAAATGACATTTTGAATCATTTTTGGTAGAGTCCAAAAAATCAATTTTCTGATGAAAAACGATGACCCCGGACCAGTCGAAACGTTGAAAAAATGGTCAATATGATGAAATTTTAACATTTAATCTTTTGACTTTAAATGACGGTTGGATGTGAGTTATTACTTTTTCAACTAAAATAAGTGTGTTTAAAGTCATTTCTGTGCCTGAAATTGGTCAAAATTGAAGATTTTGAGTAAGCAAAACTCTGTAAAAATGGCAGTTTTGGTCACTGTGAGGGTTTAAAAAGTGGTTATTCAACATGAGGCCCGATCCAAATGACATTTTTTATCATTTTTGGTAGAGTCCAAAAAATCCATTTTCTGATGAAAAACGATGACCCCGGACCAGTCGAACGTTGAAAAAATGGTCAATATTGATGAAATTTTAACATTTAATCTTTTGACTTTAAATGACGGTTGGATGTGAGTTATTACTTTTTCAACTAAAATAAGTGTGTTTAAAGTCATTTCTGTGCCTGAAATTGGTCAAAATTGAAGATTTTGAGTAAGCAAAACTCTGTAAAAATGGCAGTTTTGGTCACTGTGAGGGTTTAAAAAGTGGTTATTCAACATGAGGCCCGATCAAAATGACATTTTGAATCATTTTTGGTAGAGTCCAAAAAATCAATTTTCTGATGAAAAACGATGACCCCGGACCAGTCGAACGTTGAAAAAATGGTCAATATTGATGAAATTTTAACATTTAATCTTTTGACTTTAAATGACGGTTGGATGTGAGTTATTACTTTTTCAACTAAAATAAGTGTGTTTAAAGTCATTTCTGTGCCTGAAATTGGTCAAAATTGAAGATTTTGAGTAAGCAAAACTCTGTAAAAATGGCAGTTTTGGTCACTGTGAGGGTTTAAAAAGTGGTTATTCAACATGAGGCCCGATCCAAATGACATTTTGAATCATTTTTGGTAGAGTCCAAAAAATCAATTTTCTGATGAAAAACGATGACCCCGGACCAGTCGAACGTTGAAAAAATGGTCAATATTGATGAAATTTTAACATTTAATCTTTTGACTTTAAATGACGGTTGGATGTGAGTTATTACTTTTTCAACTAAAATAAGTGTGTTTAAAGTCATTTCTGTGCCTGAAATTGGTCAAAATTGAAGATTTTGAGTAAGCAAAACTGTAAAAATGGCAGTTTTGGTCACTGTGAGGGTTTAAAAAGTGGTTATTCAACATGAGGCCTGATCCAAATGACATGTTGAATCATTTTTGGTAGAGTCCAAAAAATCCATTTTCTGATGAAAAACGATGACCCCGGACCAGTCGAACGTTGAAAAAATGGTCAATATTGATGAAATTTTAACATTTAATCTTTTGACTTTAAATGACGGTTGGATGTGAGTTATTACTTTTTCAACTAAAATAAGTGTGTTTAAAGTCATTTCTGTGCCTGAAATTGGTCAAAATTGAAGATTTTGAGTAAGCAAAACTCTGTAAAAATGGCAGTTTTGGTCACTGTGAGGGTTTAAAAAGTGGTTATTCAACATGAGGCCCGATCCAAATGACATTTTGAATCATTTTTGGTAGAGTCCAAAAAATCCATTTTCTGATGAAAAACGATGACCCCGGACCAGTCGAACGTTGAAAAAATGGTCAATATTGATGAAATTTTAACATTTAATCTTTTGACTTTAAATGACGGTTGGATGTGAGTTATTACTTTTTCAACTAAAATAAGTGTGTTTAAAGTCATTTCTGTGCCTGAAATTGGTCAAAATTGAAGATTTTGAGTAAGCAAAACTCTGTAAAAATGGCAGTTTTGGTCACTGTGAGGGTTTAAAAAGTGGTTATTCAACATGAGGCCCGATCAAAATGACATTTTGAATCATTTTTGGTAGAGTCCAAAAAATCAATTTTCTGATGAAAAACGATGACCCCGGACCAGTCGAACGTTGAAAAAATGGTCAATATTGATGAAATTTTAACATTTAATCTTTTGACTTTAAATGACGGTTGGATGTGAGTTATTACTTTTTCAACTAAAATAAGTGTGTTTAAAGTCATTTCTGTGCCTGAAATTGGTCAAAATTGAAGATTTTGAGTAAGCGAAACTCTGTAAAAATGGCAGTTTTGGTCACTGTGAGGGTTTAAAAAGTGGTTATTCAACATGAGGCCCGATCCAAATGACATTTTGAATCATTTTTGGTAGAGTCCAAAAAATCCATTTTCTGATGAAAAACGATGACCCCGGACCAGTTGAACGTTGAAAGAAAAAAATGGTCAATATTGATGAAATTTTAACATTTAATCTTTTGACTTTAAATGACGGTTGGATGTGAGTTATTACTTTTTCAACTAAAATAAGTGTGTTTAAAGTCATTTCTGTGCCTGAAATTGGTCAAAATTGAAGATTTTGAGTAAGCAAAACTCTGTAAAAATGGCAGTTTTGGTCACTGTGAGGGTTTAAAAAGTGGTTATTCAACATGAGGCCCGATCCAAATGACATTTTTATCATTTTTGGTAGAGTCCAAAAAATCCATTTTCTGATGAAAAACGATGACCCGGACCAGTCGAACGTTGAAAAAATGGTCAATATTGATGAAATTTTAACATTTAATCTTTTGACTTTAAATGACGGTTGGATGTGAGTTAATACTTTTTCAACTAAAATAAGTGTGTTTAAAGTCATTTCTGTGCCTGAAATTGGTCAAAATTGAAGATTTTGAGTAAGCAAAACTCTGTAAAAATGGCAGTTTTGGTCACTGTGAGGGTTTAAAAAGTGGTTATTCAACATGAGGCCCGATCAAATGACATTTTGAATCATTTTTGGTAGAGTCCAAAAAATCAATTTTCTGATGAAAAACGATGACCCCGGACCAGTCGAAACGTTGAAAAAATGGTCAATATTGATGAAATTTTAACATTTAATCTTTTGACTTTAAATGACGGTTGGATGTGAGTTATTACTTTTTCAACTAAAATAAGTGTGTTTAAAGTCATTTCTGTGCCTGAAATTGGTCAAAATTGAAGATTTTGAGTAAGCAAAACTCTGTAAAAATGGCAGTTTTGGTCACTGTGAGGGTTTAAAAAGTGGTTATTCAACATGAGGCCCGATCCAAATGACATTTTGAATCATTTTTGGTAGAGTCCAAAAAATCATTTTCTGATGAAAAACGATGACCCCGGACCAGTCGAACGTTGAAAAAATGGTCAATATTGATGAAATTTTAACATTTAATCTTTTGACTTTAAATGACGGTTGGATGTGAGTTATTACTTTTTCAACTAAAATAAGTGTGTTTAAAGTCATTTCTGTGCCTGAAATTGGTCAAAATTGAAGATTTTGAGTAAGCAAAACTGTAAAATGGCAGTTTTGGTCACTGTGAGGGTTTAAAAAGTGGTTATTCAACATGAGGCCTGATCCAAATGACATGTTGAATCATTTTTGGTAGAGTCCAAAAAATCAATTTTCTGATGAAAAACGATGACCCCGGACCAGTCGAACGTTGAAAAAATGGTCAATATTGATGAAATTTTAACATTTAATCTTTTGACTTTAAATGACGGTTGGATGTGAGTTATTACTTTTTCAACTAAAATAAGTGTGTTTAAAGTCATTTCTGTGCCTGAAATTGGTCAAAATTGAAGATTTGAGTAAGCAAAACTCTGTAAAAATGGCAGTTTTGGTCACTGTGAGGGTTTAAAAAGTGGTTATTCAACATGAGGCCCGATCCAAATGACATTTTGAATCATTTTTGGTAGAGTCCAAAAAATCAATTTTCTGATGAAAAACGATGACCCCGGACCAGTCGAACGTTGAAAAAATGGTCAATATTGATGAAATTTTAACATTTAATCTTTTGACTTTAAATGACGGTTGGATGTGAGTTATTACTTTTTCAACTAAAATAAGTGTGTTTAAAGTCATTTCTGTGCCTGAAATTGGTCAAAATTGAAGATTTTGAGTAAGCAAAACTCTGTAAAAATGGCAGTTTTGGTCACTGTGAGGGTTTAAAAAGTGGTTATTCAACATGAGGCCCGATCCAAATGACATTTTGAATCATTTTTGGTAGAGTCCAAAAAATCCATTTTCTGATGAAAAACGATGACCCCGGACCAGTCGAACGTTGAAAAAATGGTCAATATTGATGAAATTTTAACATTTAATCTTTTGACTTTAAATGACGGTTGGATGTGAGTTATTACTTTTTCAACTAAAATAAGTGTGTTTAAAGTCATTTCTGTGCCTGAAATTGGTCAAAATTGAAGATTTTGAGTAAGCAAAACTCTGTAAAAATGGCAGTTTTGGTCACTGTGAGGGTTTAAAAAGTGGTTATTCAACATGAGGCCCGATCAAAATGACATTTTGAATCATTTTTGGTAGAGTCCAAAAAATCAATTTTCTGATGAAAAACGATGACCCCGGACCAGTCGAACGTTGAAAAAATGGTCAATATTGATGAAATTTTAACATTTAATCTTTTGACTTTAAATGACGGTTGGATGTGAGTTATTACTTTTTCAACTAAAATAAGTGTGTTTAAAGTCATTTCTGTGCCTGAAATTGGTCAAAATTGAAGATTTTGAGTAAGCAAAACTCTGTAAAAATGGCAGTTTTGGTCACTGTGAGGGTTTAAAAAGTGGTTATTCAACATGAGGCCCGATCCAAATGACATTTTTTATCAGTTTTGGTAGAGTCCAAAAAATCCATTTTCTGATGAAAAACGATGACCCCGGACCAGTCGAACGTTGAAAAAATGGTCAATATTGATGAAATTTTAACATTTAATCTTTTGACTTTAAATGACGGTTGGATGTGAGTTAATACTTTTTCAACTAAAATAAGTGTGTTTAAAGTCATTTCTGTGCCTGAAATTGGTCAAAATTGAAGATTTTGAGTAAGCAAAACTCCGTAAAAATGGCAGTTTTGGTCACTGTGAGGGTTTAAAAAGTGGTTATTCAACATGAGGCCCGATCAAAATGACATTTTGAATCATTTTTGGTAGAGTCCAAAAAATCAATTTTCTGATGAAAAACGATGACCCCGGACCAGTCGAACGTTGAAAAAATGGTCAATATTGATGAAATTTTAACATTTAATCTTTTGACTTTAAATGACGGTTGGATGTGAGTTATTACTTTTTCAACTAAAATAAGTGTGTTTAAAGTCATTTCTGTGCCTGAAATTGGTCAAAATTGAAGATTTTGAGTAAGCAAAACTGTAAAAATGGCAGTTTTGGTCACTGTGAGGGTTTAAAAAGTGGTTATTCAACATGAGGCCCGATCCAAATGACATTTTGAATCATTTTTGGTAGAGTCCAAAAAATCCATTTTCTGATGAAAAACGATGACCCCGGACCAGTCGAACGTTGAAAAAATGGTCAATATTGATGAAATTTTAACATTTAATCTTTTGACTTTAAATGACGGTTGGATGTGAGTTATTACTTTTTCAACTAAAATAAGTGTGTTTAAAGTCATTTCTGTGCCTGAAATTGGTCAAAATTGAAGATTTTGAGTAAGCAAAACTCTGTAAAAATGGCAGTTTTGGTCACTGTGAGGGTTTAAAAAGTGGTTATTCAACATGAGGCCCGATCAAAATGACATTTTGAATCATTTTTGGTAGAGTCCAAAAAATCAATTTTCTGATGAAAAACGATGACCCCGGACCAGTCGAACGTTGAAAAAATGGTCAATATTGATGAAATTTTAACATTTAATCTTTTGACTTTAAATGACGGTTGGATGTGAGTTATTACTTTTTCAACTAAAATAAGTGTGTTTAAAGTCATTTCTGTGCCTGAAATTGGTCAAAATTGAAGATTTTGAGTAAGCGAAACTCTGTAAAAATGGCAGTTTTGGTCACTGTGAGGGTTTAAAAAGTGGTTATTCAACATGAGGCCCGATCCAAATGACATTTTGAATCATTTTTGGTAGAGTCCAAAAAATCCATTTTCTGATGAAAAACGATGACCCCGGACCAGTTGAACGTTGAAAAAATGGTCAATATTGATGAAATTTTAACATTTAATCTTTTGACTTTAAATGACGGTTGGATGTGAGTTATTACTTTTTCAACTAAAATAAGTGTGTTTAAAGTCATTTCTGTGCCTGAAATTGGTCAAAATTGAAGATTTTGAGTAAGCAAAACTCTGTAAAAATGGCAGTTTTGGTCACTGTGAGGGTTTAAAAAGTGGTTATTCAACATGAGGCCCGATCCAAATGACATTTTTTATCATTTTTGGTAGAGTCCAAAAAATCCATTTTCTGATGAAAAACGATGACCCCGGACCAGTCGAACGTTGAAAAAATGGTCAATATTGATGAAATTTTAACATTTAATCTTTTGACTTTAAATGACGGTTGGATGTGAGTTAATACTTTTTCAACTAAAATAAGTGTGTTTAAAGTCATTTCTGTGCCTGAAATTGGTCAAAATTGAAGATTTTGAGTAAGCAAAACTCTGTAAAAATGGCAGTTTTGGTCACTGTGAGGGTTTAAAAAGTGGTTATTCAACATGAGGCCCGATCAAAATGACATTTTGAATCATTTTTGGTAGAGTCCAAAAAATCAATTTTCTGATGAAAAACGATGACCCCGGACCAGTCGAAACGTTGAAAAAATGGTCAATATTGATGAAATTTTAACATTTAATCTTTTGACTTTAAATGACGGTTGGATGTGAGTTATTACTTTTTCAACTAAAATAAGTGTGTTTAAAGTCATTTCTGTGCCTGAAATTGGTCAAAATTGAAGATTTTGAGTAAGCAAAACTCTGTAAAAATGGCAGTTTTGGTCACTGTGAGGGTTTAAAAAGTGGTTATTCAACATGAGGCCCGATCCAAAGACATTTTGAATCATTTTTGGTAGAGTCCAAAAAATCAATTTTCTGATGAAAAACGATGACCCCGGACCAGTCGAACGTTGAAAAAATGGTCAATATTGATGAAATTTTAACATTTAATCTTTTGACTTTAAATGACGGTTGGATGTGAGTTATTACTTTTTCAACTAAAATAAGTGTGTTTAAAGTCATTTCTGTGCCTGAAATTGGTCAAAATTGAAGATTTTGAGTAAGCAAAACTGTAAAAATGGCAGTTTTGGTCACTGTGAGGGTTTAAAAAGTGGTTATTCAACATGAGGCCTGATCCAAATGACATGTTGAATCATTTTTGGTAGAGTCCAAAAAATCCATTTTCTGATGAAAAACGATGACCCCGGACCAGTCGAACGTTGAAAAAATGGTCAATATTGATGAAATTTTAACATTTAATCTTTTGACTTTAAATGACGGTTGGATGTGAGTTATTACTTTTTCAACTAAAATAAGTGTGTTTAAAGTCATTTCTGTGCCTGAAATTGGTCAAAATTGAAGATTTTGAGTAAGCAAAACTCTGTAAAAATGGCAGTTTTGGTCACTGTGAGGGTTTAAAAAGTGGTTATTCAACATGAGGCCCGATCCAAATGACATTTTGAATCATTTTTGGTAGAGTCCAAAAAATCAATTTTCTGATGAAAAACGATGACCCCGGACCAGTCGAACGTTGAAAAAATGGTCAATATTGATGAAATTTTAACATTTAATCTTTTGACTTTAAATGACGGTTGGATGTGAGTTATTACTTTTTCAACTAAAATAAGTGTGTTTAAAGTCATTTCTGTGCCTGAAATTGGTCAAAATTGAAGATTTTGAGTAAGCAAAACTCTGTAAAAATGGCAGTTTTGGTCACTGTGAGGGTTTAAAAAGTGGTTATTCAACATGAGGCCCGATCCAAATGACATTTTGAATCATTTTTGGTAGAGTCCAAAAAATCCATTTTCTGATGAAAAACGATGACCCCGGACCAGTCGAACGTTGAAAAAATGGTCAATATTGATGAAATTTTAACATTTAATCTTTTGACTTTAAATGACGGTTGGATGTGAGTTATTACTTTTTCAACTAAAATAAGTGTGTTTAAAGTCATTTCTGTGCCTGAAATTGGTCAAAATTGAAGATTTTGAGTAAGCAAAACTCTGTAAAAATGGCAGTTTTGGTCACTGTGAGGGTTTAAAAAGTGGTTATTCAACATGAGGCCCGATCAAAATGACATTTTGAATCATTTTTGGTAGAGTCCAAAAAATCAATTTTCTGATGAAAAACGATGACCCCGGACCAGTCGAACGTTGAAAAAATGGTCAATATTGATGAAATTTTAACATTTAATCTTTTGACTTTAAATGACGGTTGGATGTGAGTTATTACTTTTTCAACTAAAATAAGTGTGTTTAAAGTCATTTCTGTGCCTGAAATTGGTCAAAATTGAAGATTTTGAGTAAGCAAAACTCTGTAAAAATGGCAGTTTTGGTCACTGTGAGGGTTTAAAAAGTGGTTATTCAACATGAGGCCCGATCCAAATGACATTTTGAATCATTTTTGGTAGAGTCCAAAAAATCCAATTTTCTGATGAAAAACGATGACCCCGGACCAGTCGAACGTTGAAAAAATGGTCAATATTGATGAAATTTTAACATTTAATCTTTTGACTTTAAATGACGGTTGGATGTGAGTTATTACTTTTCAACTAAAATAAGTGTGTTTAAAGTCATTTCTGTGCCTGAAATTGGTCAAAATTGAAGATTTTGAGTAAGCAAAACTCTGTAAAAATGGCAGTTTAGGTCACTGTGAGGGTTTAAAAAGTGGTTATTCAACATGAGGCCCGATCAAAATGACATTTTGAATCATTTTTGGTAGAGTCCAAAAAATCCATTTTCTGATGAAAAACGATGACCCCGGACCAGTCGAACGTTGAAAAAATGGTCAATATTGATGAAATTTTAACATTTAATCTTTTGACTTTAAATGACGGTTGGATGTGAGTTATTACTTTTTCAACTAAAATAAGTGTGTTTAAAGTCATTTCTGTGCCTGAAATTGGTCAAAATTGAAGATTTTGAGTAAGCAAAACTCTGTAAAAATGGCAGTTTTGGTCACTGTGAGGGTTTAAAAAGTGGTTATTCAACATGAGGCCCGATCCAAATGACATTTTGATCATTTTTGGTAGAGTCCAAAAAATCCATTTTCTGATGAAAAACGATGACCCCGGACCAGTCGAACGTTGAAAAAATGGTCAATATTGATGAAATTTAACATTTAATCTTTTGACTTTAAATGACGGTTGGATGTGAGTTATTACTTTTTCAACTAAAATAAGTGTGTTTAAAGTCATTTCTGTGCCTGAAATTGGTCAAAATTGAAGATTTTGAGTAAGCAAAACTCTGTAAAAATGGCAGTTTTGGTCACTGTGAGGGTTTAAAAAGTGGTTATTCAACATGAGGCCCGATCCAAATGACATTTTGAATCATTTTTGGTAGAGTCCAAAAAATCCATTTTCTGATGAAAAACGATGACCCCGGACCAGTCGAACGTTGAAAAAATGGTCAATATTGATGAAATTTTAACATTTAATCTTTTGACTTTAAATGACGGTTGGATGTGAGTTATTACTTTTTCAACTAAAATAAGTGTGTTTAAAGTCATTTCTGTGCCTGAAATTGGTCAAAATTGAAGATTTTGAGTAAGCAAAACTCTGTAAAAATGGCAGTTTTGGTCACTGTGAGGGTTTAAAAAGTGGTTATTCAACATGAGGCCCGATCCAAATGACATTTTGAATCATTTTTGGTAGAGTCCAAAAAATCCATTTTCTGATGAAAAACGATGACCCCGGACCAGTCGAACGTTGAAAAAATGGTCAATATTGATGAAATTTTAACATTTAATCTTTTGACTTTAAATGACGGTTGGATGTGAGTTATTACTTTTTCAACTAAAATAAGTGTGTTGTAAAGTCATTTCTGTGCCTGAAATTGGTCAAAATTGAAGATTTTGAGTAAGCAAAACTCTGTAAAAATGGCAGTTTTGGTCACTGTGAGGGTTTAAAAAGTGGTTATTCAACATGAGGCCCGATCCAAATGACATTTTGAATCATTTTTGGTAGAGTCCAAAAAATCAATTTTCTGATGAAAAACGATGACCCCGGACCAGTCGAACGTTGAAAAAATGGTCAATATTGATGAAATTTTAACATTTAATCTTTTGACTTTAAATGACGGTTGGATGTGAGTTATTACTTTTTCAACTAAAATAAGTGTGTTTAAAGTCATTTCTGTGCCTGAAATTGGTCAAAATTGAAGATTTTGAGTAAGCAAAACTCTGTAAAATGGCAGTTTTGGTCACTGTGAGGGTTTAAAAAGTGGTTATTCAACATGAGGCCCGATCCAAATGACATTTTGAATCATTTTTGGTAGAGTCCAAAAAATCAATTTTCTGATGAAAAACGATGACCCGGACCAGTCGAACGTTGAAAAAATGGTCAATATTGATGAAATTTTAACATTTAATCTTTTGACTTTAAATGACGGTTTGGATGTGAGTTATTACTTTTTCAACTAAAATAAGTGTGTTTAAAGTCATTTCTGTGCCTGAAATTGGTCAAAATGGAAGATTTTGAGTAAGCAAAACTCTGTAAAAATGGCAGTTTTGGTCACTGTGAGGGTTTAAAAAGTGGTTATTCAACATGAGGCCCGATCCAAATGACATTTTGAATCATTTTTGGTAGAGTCCAAAAAATCATTTTCTGATGAAAAACGATGACCCCGGACCAGTCGAACGTTGAAAAAATGGTCAATATTGATGAAATTTTAACATTTAATCTTTTGACTTTAAATGACGGTTGGATGTGAGTTATTACTTTTTCAACTAAAATAAGTGTGTTTAAAGTCATTTCTGTGCCTGAAATTGGTCAAAATTGAAGATTTTGAGTAAGCAAAACTCTGTAAAAATGGCAGTTTTGGTCACTGTGAGGGTTTAAAAAGTGGTTATTCAACATGAGGCCCGATCCAAAATGACATTTTGAATCATTTTTGGTAGAGTCCAAAAAATCCATTTTCTGATGAAAAACGATGACCCCGGACCAGTCGAACGTTGAAAAAATGGTCAATATTGATGAAATTTTAACATTTAATCTTTTGACTTTAAATGACGGTTGGATGTGAGTTATTACTTTTTCAACTAAAATAAGTGTGTTTAAAGTCATTTCTGTGCCTGAAATTGGTCAAAATTGAAGATTTTGAGTAAGCAAAACTCTGTAAAAATGGCAGTTTTGGTCACTGTGAGGGTTTAAAAAGTGGTTATTCAACATGAGGCCCGATCCAAATGACATTTTGAATCATTTTTGGTAGAGTCCAAAAAATCAATTTTCTGATGAAAAACGATGACCCCGGACCAGTCGAACGTTGAAAAAATGGTCAATATTGATGAAATTTTAACATTTAATCTTTTGACTTTAAATGACGGTTGGATGTGAGTTATTACTTTTTCAACTAAAATAAGTGTGTTTAAAGTCATTTCTGTGCCTGAAATTGGTCAAAATTGAAGATTTTGAGTAAGCAAAACTCTGTAAAATGGCAGTTTTGGTCACTGTGAGGGTTTAAAAAGTGGTTATTCAACATGAGGCCCGATCCAAATGACATTTTGAATCATTTTTGGTAGAGTCCAAAAAATCAATTTTCTGATGAAAAACGATGACCCCGGACCAGTCGAACGTTGAAAAAATGGTCAATATTGATGAAATTTTAACATTTAATCTTTTGACTTTAAATGACGGTTGGATGTGAGTTATTACTTTTTCAACTAAAATAAGTGTGTTTAAAGTCATTTCTGTGCCTGAAATTGGTCAAAATTGAAGATTTTGAGTAAGCAAAACTGTAAAAATGGCAGTTTTGGTCACTGTGAGGGTTTAAAAAGTGGTTATTCAACATGAGGCCTGATCCAAATGACATGTTGAATCATTTTTGGTAGAGTCCAAAAAATCCATTTTCTGATGAAAAACGATGACCCCGGACCAGTCGAACGTTGAAAAAATGGTCAATATTGATGAAATTTTAACATTTAATCTTTTGACTTTAAATGACGGTTGGATGTGAGTTATTACTTTTTCAACTAAAATAAGTGTGTTTAAAGTCATTTCTGTGCCTGAAATTGGTCAAAATTGAAGATTTTGAGTAAGCAAAACTCTGTAAAAATGGCAGTTTTGGTCACTGTGAGGGTTTAAAAAGTGGTTATTCAACATGAGGCCCGATCCAAATGACATTTTGAATCATTTTTGGTAGAGTCCAAAAAATCCATTTTCTGATGAAAAACGATGACCCCGGACCAGTCGAACGTTGAAAAAATGGTCAATATTGATGAAATTTTAACATTTAATCTTTTGACTTTAAATGACGGTTGGATGTGAGTTATTACTTTTTCAACTAAAATAAGTGTGTTTAAAGTCATTTCTGTGCCTGAAATTGGTCAAAATTGAAGATTTTGAGTAAGCAAAACTCTGTAAAAATGGCAGTTTTGGTCACTGTGAGGGTTTAAAAAGTGGTTATTCAACATGAGGCCCGATCCAAATGACATTTTGAATCATTTTTGGTAGAGTCCAAAAAATCCAATTTTCTGATGAAAAACGATGACCCCGGACCAGTCGAACGTTGAAAAAATGGTCAATATTGATGAAATTTTAACATTTAATCTTTTGACTTTAAATGACGGTTGGATGTGAGTTATTACTTTTTCAACTAAAATAAGTGTGTTTAAAGTCATTTCTGTGCCTGAAATTGGTCAAAATTGAAGATTTTGAGTAAGCAAAACTCTGTAAAAATGGCAGTTTTGGTCACTGTGAGGGTTTAAAAAGTGGTTATTCAACATGAGGCCCGATCCAAATGACATTTTGAATCATTTTTGGTAGAGTCCAAAAAATCCATTTTCTGATGAAAAACGATGACCCCGGACCAGTCGAACGTTGAAAAAATGGTCAATATTGATGAAATTTTAACATTTAATCTTTGACTTTAAATGACGGTTGGATGTGAGTTATTACTTTTTCAACTAAAATAAGTGTGTTTAAAGTCATTTCTGTGCCTGAAATTGGTCAAAATTGAAGATTTTGAGTAAGCAAAACTCTGTAAAAATGGCAGTTTTGGTCACTGTGAGGGTTTAAAAAGTGGTTATTCAACATGAGGCCCGATCCAAATGACATTTTGATCATTTTTGGTAGAGTCCAAAAAATCCATTTTCTGATGAAAAACGATGACCCCGGACCAGTCGAACGTTGAAAAAATGGTCAATATTGATGAAATTTTAACATTTAATCTTTTGACTTTAAATGACGGTTGGATGTGAGTTATTACTTTTTCAACTAAAATAAGTGTGTTTAAAGTCATTTCTGTGCCTGAAATTGGTCAAAATTGAAGATTTTGAGTAAGCAAAACTCTGTAAAAATGGCAGTTTTGGTCACTGTGAGGGTTTAAAAAGTGGTTATTCAACATGAGGCCCGATCCAAATGACATTTTGAATCATTTTTGGTAGAGTCCAAAAAATCAATTTTCTGATGAAAAACGATGACCCCGGACCAGTCGAACGTTGAAAAAATGGTCAATATTGATGAAATTTTAACATTTAATCTTTTGACTTTAAATGACGGTTGGATGTGAGTTATTACTTTTTCAACTAAAATAAGTGTGTTTAAAGTCATTTCTGTGCCTGAAATTGGTCAAAATTGAAGATTTTGAGTAAGCAAAACTCTGTAAAAATGGCAGTTTTGGTCACTGTGAGGGTTTAAAAAGTGGTTATTCAACATGAGGCCCGATCCAAATGACATTTTGAATCATTTTTGGTAGAGTCCAAAAAATCAATTTTCTGATGAAAAACGATGACCCCGGACCAGTCGAACGTTGAAAAAATGGTCAATATTGATGAAATTTTAACATTTAATCTTTTGACTTTAAATGACGGTTGGATGTGAGTTATTACTTTTTCAACTAAAATAAGTGTGTTTAAAGTCATTTCTGTGCCTGAAATTGGTCAAAATTGAAGATTTTGAGTAAGCAAAACTCTGTAAAAATGGCAGTTTTGGTCACTGTGAGGGTTTAAAAAGTGGTTATTCAACATGAGGCCTGATCCAAATGACATTTTGAATCATTTTTGGTAGAGTCCAAAAAATCAATTTTCTGATGAAAAACGATGACCCCGGACCAGTCGAACGTTGAAAAAATGGTCAATATTGATGAAATTTTAACATTTAATCTTTTGACTTTAAATGACGGTTGGATGTGAGTTATTACTTTTTCAACTAAAATAAGTGTGTTTAAAGTCATTTCTGTGCCTGAAATTGGTCAAAATTGAAGATTTTGAGTAAGCAAACTCTGTAAAAATGGCAGTTTTGGTCACTGTGAGGGTTTAAAAAGTGGTTATTCAACATGAGGCCCGATCCAAATGACATTTTGAATCATTTTTGGTAGAGTCCAAAAAATCCATTTTCTGATGAAAAACGATGACCCCGGACCAGTCGAACGTTGAAAAAATGGTCAATATTGATGAAATTTTAACATTTAATCTTTTGACTTTAAATGACGGTTGGATGTGAGTTATTACTTTTTCAACTAAAATAAGTGTGTTTAAAGTCATTTCTGTGCCTGAAATTGGTCAAAATTGAAGATTTTGAGTAAGCAAAACTCTGTAAAAATGGCAGTTTTGGTCACTGTGAGGGTTTAAAAAGTGGTTATTCAACATGAGGCCCGATCCAAATGACATTTTGAATCATTTTTGGTAGAGTCCAAAAAATCCATTTTCTGATGAAAAACGATGACCCCGGACCAGTCGAACGTTGAAAAAATGGTCAATATTGATGAAATTTTAACATTTAATCTTTTGACTTTAAATGACGGTTGGATGTGAGTTATTACTTTTTCAACTAAAATAAGTGTGTTTAAAGTCATTTCTGTGCCTGAAATTGGTCAAAATTGAAGATTTTGAGTAAGCAAAACTCTGTAAAAATGGCAGTTTTGGTCACTGTGAGGGTTTAAAAAGTGGTTATTCAACATGAGGCCCGATCAAAATGACATTTTGAATCATTTTTGGTAGAGTCCAAAAAATCCATTTTCTGATGAAAAACGATGACCCCGGACCAGTCGAACGTTGAAAAAATGGTCAATATTGATGAAATTTTAACATTTAATCTTTTGACTTTAAATGACGGTTGGATGTGAGTTATTACTTTTTCAACTAAAATAAGTGTGTTTAAAGTCATTTCTGTGCCTGAAATTGGTCAAAATTGAAGATTTTGAGTAAGCAAAACTCTGTAAAAATGGCAGTTTTGGTCACTGTGAGGGTTTAAAAAGTGGTTATTCAACATGAGGCCCGATCCAAATGACATTTTGTATCAGTTTTGGTAGAGTCCAAAAAATCCATTTTCTGATGAAAAACGATGACCCCGGACCAGTCGAACGTTGAAAAAATGGTCAATATTGATGAAATTTTAACATTTAATCTTTTGACTTTAAATGACGGTTGGATGTGAGTTAATACTTTTTCAACTAAAATAAGTGTGTTTAAAGTCATTTCTGTGCCTGAAATTGGTCAAAATTGAAGATTTTGAGTAAGCAAAACTCTGTAAAAATGGCAGTTTTGGTCACTGTGAGGGTTTAAAAAGTGGTTATTCAACATGAGGCCCGATCAAAATGACATTTTGAATCATTTTGGTAGAGTCCAAAAAATCAATTTCTGATGAAAAACGATGACCAGTCGAACGTTGAAAAAATGGTCAATATTGATGAAATTTTAACATTTAATCTTTTGACTTTAAATGACGGTTGGATGTGAGTTATTACTTTTTCAACTAAAATAAGTGTGTTTAAAGTCATTTCTGTGCCTGAAATTGGTCAAAATTGAAGATTTTGAGTAAGCAAAACTGTAAAAATGGCAGTTTTGGTCAGTGTGAGGGTTTAAAAAGTGGTTATTCAACATGAGGCCCGATCCAAATGACATTTTGAATCATTTTTGGTAGAGTCCAAAAAATCCATTTTCTGATGAAAAACGATGACCCCGGACCAGTCGAACGTTGAAAAAATGGTCAATATTGATGAAATTTTAACATTTAATCTTTTGACTTTAAATGACGGTTGGATGTGAGTTATTACTTTTTCAACTAAAATAAGTGTGTTTAAAGTCATTTCTGTGCCTGAAATTGGTCAAAATTGAAGATTTTGAGTAAGCAAACTCTGTAAAAATGGCAGTTTTGGTCACTGTGAGGGTTTAAAAAGTGGTTATTCAACATGAGGCCCGATCAAAATGACATTTTGAATCATTTTTGGTAGAGTCCAAAAAATCAATTTTCTGATGAAAAACGATGACCCCGGACCAGTCGAACGTTGAAAAAATGGTCAATATTGATGAAATTTTAACATTTAATCTTTTGACTTTAAATGACGGTTGGATGTGAGTTATTACTTTTTCAACTAAAATAAGTGTGTTTAAAGTCATTTCTGTGCCTGAAATTGGTCAAAATTGAAGATTTTGAGTAAGCGAAACTCTGTAAAAATGGCAGTTTTGGTCACTGTGAGGGTTTAAAAAGTGGTTATTCAACATGAGGCCCGATCCAAATGACATTTTGAATCATTTTTGGTAGAGTCCAAAAAATCCATTTTCTGATGAAAAACGATGACCCCGGACCAGTCGAACGTTGAAAAAATGGTCAATATTGATGAAATTTTAACATTTAATCTTTTGACTTTAAATGACGGTTGGATGTGAGTTATTACTTTTTCAACTAAAATAAGTGTGTTTAAAGTCATTTCTGTGCCTGAAATTGGTCAAAATTGAAGATTTTGAGTAAGCAAAACTCTGTAAAAATGGCAGTTTTGGTCACTGTGAGGGTTTAAAAAGTGGTTATTCAACATGAGGCCCGATCCAAATGACATTTTTATCATTTTGGTAGAGTCCAAAAAATCCATTTTCTGATGAAAAACGATGACCCCGGACCAGTCGAACGTTGAAAAAATGGTCAATATTGATGAAATTTTAACATTTAATCTTTTGACTTTAAATGACGGTTGGATGTGAGTTAATACTTTTTCAACTAAAATAAGTGTGTTTAAAGTCATTTCTGTGCCTGAAATTGGTCAAAATTGAAGATTTTGAGTAAGCAAAACTCTGTAAAAATGGCAGTTTTGGTCACTGTGAGGGTTTAAAAAGTGGTTATTCAACATGAGGCCCGATCAAATGACATTTTTGAATCATTTTTGGTAGAGTCCAAAAAATCAATTTTCTGATGAAAAACGATGACCCCGGACCAGTCGAACGTTGAAAAAATGGTCAATATTGATGAAATTTTAACATTTAATCTTTTGACTTTAAATGACGGTTGGATGTGAGTTATTACTTTTTCAACTAAAATAAGTGTGTTTAAAGTCATTTCTGTGCCTGAAATTGGTCAAAATTGAAGATTTTGAGTAAGCAAAACTCTGTAAAAATGGCAGTTTTGGTCACTGTGAGGGTTAAAAAGTGGTTATTCAACATGAGGCCCGATCCAAAGACATTTTGAATCATTTTTGGTAGAGTCCAAAAAATCAATTTTCTGATGAAAAACGATGACCCCGGACCAGTCGAACGTTGAAAAAATGGTCAATATTGATGAAATTTAACATTTAATCTTTTGACTTTAAATGACGGTTGGATGTGAGTTATTACTTTTTCAACTAAAATAAGTGTGTTTAAAGTCATTTCTGTGCCTGAAATTGGTCAAAATTGAAGATTTTGAGTAAGCAAAACTCTGTAAAAATGGCAGTTTTGGTCACTGTGAGGGTTTAAAAAGTGGTTATTCAACATGAGGCCTGATCCAAATGACATGTTGAATCATTTTTGGTAGAGTCCAAAAAATCCATTTTCTGATGAAAAACGATGACCCCGGACCAGTCGAACGTTGAAAAAATGGTCAATATTGATGAAATTTTTAACATTTAATCTTTTGACTTTAAATGACGGTTGGATGTGAGTTATTACTTTTTCAACTAAAATAAGTGTGTTTAAAGTCATTTCTGTGCCTGAAATTGGTCAAAATTGAAGATTTTGAGTAAGCAAAACTCTGTAAAAATGGCAGTTTTGGTCACTGTGAGGGTTTAAAAAGTGGTTATTCAACATGAGGCCCGATCCAAATGACATTTTGAATCATTTTTGGTAGAGTCCAAAAAATCATTTTCTGATGAAAAACGATGACCCCGGACCAGTCGAACGTTGAAAAAATGGTCAATATTGATGAAATTTTAACATTTAATCTTTTGACTTTAAATGACGGTTGGATGTGAGTTATTACTTTTTCAACTAAAATAAGTGTGTTTAAAGTCATTTCTGTGCCTGAAATTGGTCAAAATTGAAGATTTTGAGTAAGCAAAACTCTGTAAAAATGGCAGTTTTGGTCACTGTGAGGGTTTAAAAAGTGGTTATTCAACATGAGGCCCGATCCAAATGACATTTTGAATCATTTTTGGTAGAGTCCAAAAAATCATTTTCTGATGAAAAACGATGACCCCGGACCAGTCGAACGTTGAAAAAATGGTCAATATTGATGAAATTTTAACATTTAATCTTTTGACTTTAAATGACGGTTGGATGTGAGTTATTACTTTTTCAACTAAAATAAGTGTGTTTAAAGTCATTTCTGTGCCTGAAATTGGTCAAAATTGAAGATTTTGAGTAAGCAAAACTCTGTAAAAATAGCAGTTTTGGTCACTGTGAGGGTTTAAAAAGTGGTTATTCAACATGAGGCCCGATCAAAATGACATTTTGAATCATTTTGGTAGAGTCCAAAAAATCAATTTTCTGATGAAAAACGATGACCCCGGACCAGTCGAACGTTGAAAAAATGGTCAATATTGATGAAATTTTAACATTTAATCTTTTGACTTTAAATGACGGTTGGATGTGAGTTATTACTTTTTCAACTAAAATAAGTGTGTTTAAAGTCATTTCTGTGCCTGAAATTGGTCAAAATTGAAGATTTTGAGTAAGCAAAACTCTGTAAAAATGGCAGTTTTGGTCACTGTGAGGGTTTAAAAGTGGTTATTCAACATGAGGCCCGATCCAAATGACATTTTTATCAGTTTTGGTAGAGTCCAAAAAATCCATTTTCTGATGAAAAACGATGACCCCGGACCAGTCGAACGTTGAAAAAATGATCAATATTGATGAAATTTTAACATTTAATCTTTTGACTTTAAATGACGGTTGGATGTGAGTTAATACTTTTTCAACTAAAATAAGTGTGTTTAAAGTCATTTCTGTGCCTGAAATTGGTCAAAATTGAAGATTTTGAGTAAGCAAAACTCCGTAAAAATGGCAGTTTTGGTCACTGTGAGGGTTTAAAAGTGGTTATTCAACATGAGGCCCGATCAAAATGACATTTTGAATCATTTTTGGTAGAGTCCAAAAAATCAATTTTCTGATGAAAAACGATGACCCCGGACCAGTCGAACGTTGAAA
>NW_028252879.1:0-56986 GCF_964263255.1 Lissotriton vulgaris
CCATATATGACTTGCATATGTGCAAATGCATATATTGCAAAACTATATATTGCAAATGTTTGTTTACCTTCCAAGGCGTCCCAGCAGAGCCTGTTCCTGGAGCTGAAGTACTTCTGCTGCCTTTGTCAGCTCTGCTGTGGGCCTGCCTCCTGCTCTCTCTAGGGCCCCCACCCCCACCCCTTTTCCTGCATGGGTCGTGGCTCTGACTGAAAAGAAACATCTAGCGTGTTGACCTTCTGTTTCTGTTAGGCCAATCTGTGGTTCCATCTTTTGAAAATATTCTTTAATTTGTTAACAACAATAGATGGCCTATGTTATTGACTAAACTAGTCTTTTAGAAAATAGTTAGTATTAGTACCGCACCATTAAAAAGATAAATAACATTTCCTAGGTGGGGTGCTTTCTTCAATTTTTGTATGTATGAGTGAGTGTATCTGGTAGTAGTATGACTGTAACGCAGAATGATTGTGTTGTGTACATATAATGCCTTTTTTATAGTGTGAATGAGATTCTTTTTCTTTTCTATAAATATCTGTTCTCACAAATACTTTCAGATAGTTCCCTTTATAAATTAGAAATAGGGGCTCCCTTTGTAAATAGGCCCTGATGTTTTCCACTGTTTAAAAGTCTTTCCAACATATTGCGACTTTTTGAAAATTGAGATGAAAATAAAAGTAATTTGATTTGAAGATTCATTCAGGACAGAAATAGTGGTCTATACAGGACAAATGTTTGATTCATTGCTGTGTCGAATTTAAGAAATTATCGTGCAGGACTGGCATTTCGTTTTGTCAAGAATATAACAGATCAGGTCTGGCATTGAAATCTAAATTTACTCCGACAACTGAACAAGTTGCTCCAGAAATAAAAAAATTTGAGAAAGTTTTTTATAATAAACTTATGCTTGCAACAAAATATATACCTCAGACACCATTAAACATCTCTGGTGAAGAACATGAAGCTCTTGTCGCCTTGAAAAACTCCTCGGAAATCATAGTGAAAAGCTGTGATAAAGGAGGCGGCATAGCCATTATGGTAACAAAGGTATATATTGAACAAATTGAGGAAATGCTGATGGATGATGAATTATACCTGAAAATGCATAAGAATCCCAGACAGAGAATTAAATCTAAAATACTTAAACTCACTACAAAGGCATTACAAACTGGAGATATCTGCGAAAAGGAGTTCCATTACATGAATGTAGACAATCCAAAACAAGCCAGTCTATATGGGACACCTAAAGTACATAAGGATATAAAGAATCCACCATTTAGACCGATTGTTACAACTATCGGTTCAATCATAGAACCTGTCTCGAAATATTTGGACTCAATCTTACGTCCTTATATATATAACATCCCGGGATATGTAAAAGACACATGTCAGATTATCAATCTGATGGAGGGAACTCCTTTCAACCAACATAGACAATGGTTAGTCACCCTAGATGTAGAAAGTTTATATTCTAACATACCGTGTGAAGAAGCCATTACCGCTGTGGAATGGTTCATGGATGTGTACAATGTAGAATGTAATCACAATTTCATCATTGACTGTCTAAGAATCATTCTGGAGGAAAATGTTTTTGAATTTCGTGGTGACCTCTACAGGCAAACTCAGGGCGTGAGCATGGGCGCATCTTGCGCCCCTACAATAGCAAACATATATGTGGCCCATTTTGAAGAGTGTTTTATTTTCAACGAGGTAGCCCCATTTTTTGAATCTGTGCTGAACTGGTCAATATATATAGATGATATCATTTTCCTTTGCGATGATAATGAAGACGCCTTGGCTGAGTTTACCGCATGGTTGAACTTGTGTGATCAAAATCTGAAATTTACATCACATGTTAGTAATGTCCAGATTGAATTCCTGGACATACTTATCAAACATGATTGTGACCAACTATTTGTATATTTGTTTGTGAAGACGACTGCTCCTAACACTATGTTGCACTACAATAGCTTCCACCCCATACAACAAAAAAACAGCATACCATTCGGCCAGTTTCTACGCTTACGGCAAAACTGCACGAAAATGGATGACTATGACATCAGGTCCATTGAAATGAAGAAAGATTTCTTGCAGAGAGGCTGCCCCCGTCGGTTAGTGCAAGAAGCATATAAACGGGCTAGATATTATGATCGCCAACACATTCTACAGGGAACAAATAAGGTACAAAATGAGAATCTAGTCTTTGTAACCCGTCATTCAGTACTAAACGAACAAATCCGTCAGATAATTATCTCTAGTTGGTATCTGTTGAATATCAATAAAGTACAGACTGATTGTTTACAGAAACCTATGTTTGCCTATTGCAAAAATAAAAATCGTAAAGATCTGATAGATCCAGAATGCCCAATGAGAGAAAAGAGTCAATACAGCGTGGTATTGTAGGCATGGACCCTGTTGAAGGCAATTACAGATGTGGTTCCTGAAAAGTGTGTCCGCTAGCAATTGAGGCCAAAGAAGTTCACTTTAATAAACAGACCATTGTGAGCAAAGGTCTAAACAATTGCAAAACCAAAAATATAATTTACCTGCTCATATGCCCCTGTAATAAGGGTTATGTAGGTGAAACAGCAAGGTCATCAGACGCTAGATTAACTGAGCATAGATCAGCAATTCGAACTAGGAAAGTGCCAGCTCCGATGGTATCACACTGTCAGGAATTAGCTAGGGTTTGTTTCTACACCACTGCAGTCCTGTTTCTGAGTTCATGCACCTGGGTCACATGTCCGGGATCCTTCCCCTTCAAATGGTGATTCAGGGCTTCCTCCTTTGCTTGTTATCTAATCGTGTTACAGCCCTCCTGGAGGATCTTGTTTTTGGAGCCTAAGGAATCGGGAGAATCCATTTGGATACCCACCTATATCAGGAACTTTGTTCTTGGACCACTGGTTGGGGGCACCTTGCTCTTTTAACGGAATCAGCAACATTTTGGGATCATAAATCGTATTTTTGAGCTGGTGAATAATTGGGACTTTCATGACTTTAATGGAAGCCTTGGGAAATTTACACAAGAACTGCTTGGGTTTAACGCTAGTATTTTGATTTGTTTATCGATACATTTCCCTGCCAGTGATCGCCCACAAATTCAAGACCACTCGCTTTCTTATAGCATAAAAGGCCACTTTATTCAGGATATATGAATTTCCCACCAGATAATCATTCATTGATATTATAACATGTAATTTGGCAATTGAACACGAAACCATTTTATTTTATTATAAATCTGAATTTATACCGAAACCATCAAATATATATATTTCCTTGTATTCAAACTTAACATAACTTCCCCAACATTTTCTTTCCATCTTTCCCCTCAATTGTTCTGTAGAAGTCCCCCTAGCTAACTAATAACTGGAGTAGCCTGCTCTACACTTTTCCTCCCCGAGGATTTTATGCCACCCAGGAAAACCAAGGAGTTTTCCTGGCCCCACCTAAGTACCTAAATTTAATCCCTCCACAATTTTGAGTTGCACCACAGATTGACCTGAAATTCCTGAGCCAGCATATCCCTAATCTCAACCAAGTAGTAGGCCATGCCCAAATGTGACAGGTGAACTCCGTCATCTCGCAAGAGATGACCTTCGCTGCTTGTGATATTCTCATGTACAATAACCCCGATCTGCATGACTTTGCAAAATACTCTCATGGCTTTGTTCAACTTTCGTCAAGCCTTTTCAACCGCAGCCTGAGATCTGGCCTGTTGCCATGATTGCCTATAAATGAATTTTGTCCATATTAAGCGAGTGGTCGGCCAATTTGTTTTGAGGACCGCGAAGTCCAGTTGCATCTGTTTGATGAGTGTGAGGCCCGATAATTTCACTAAATCGTTTTCACCTAAATGGATAAGAAGATAGTCCGGGCAACCTCGTATGTGGAACATCTGCGTTAACGTTGGGAACAATTCAGTCCATTTCATGCCTTCTTTTCCCTTCCATACCAATTCATTCTGGGCGCTAGGAATACCAAGGGATCGTCTGTAAATCTGTTTTTCTGCAAACAGGGCTGCCCATTTTATAAATGAATGGCCTACCATCCACGTCTGCCTTTTAAATCTCGAATTCTCTCCCCGAACAGTACCTGAAAGAAAATAAAAATTAGTCTGGCGCAATCAAGCATGCCACCATCCCAACACAGTTATTTTCGCACATATCTTTTGTAACTGCTAGACTTCCATCTGCCAATACGCTTCAGGACATCTAAACCCTGTCCCAACCTAGCTGCCTCCGTTGCTGCCCCTATACGAAATGAATGCGTGGCAAAGCATTGCGGGTTCTCTCCTAAAAAAGTTAATGCTCTCCGCAATACTGCTAGGAATTGAGAACTAGTTATTTTGTCTCCAGACTCATGAATGAAAATGTGCCCTTGTTGAAAAGTATGCAAAGAAGAAAATAGAACCCATTCTTGTACAGGTCAGCAATATGAAATACCACTGCTATTTAGAAAGATCCATGTACCCCGACCCAACTGGTCAGTTTTGGACTTCCTAACCCATATGCCTATCCTGTGTTTCATGACTGAAATTTCTGTGCTGGATAAACCTTTGTATCTCCCCGCACCCAGCACTTCAGAAACCCTGAACGCACCAAAGAACATTCAAATCATGGCCAATCCAAAATGCCCAACTTCCCAAAGATCATAACAAAACAAATCCAACTGCTCCAATAATCGTCGCAATAGGTCAAATGTAATGGGAGCTTGCGGCTGCTGAAACTTAACTGTCCTCCTCTGGAGTCCCCTCAACATTCTCTTAACCAAACTATTATCAACTGGGTCGAAACCCCACAACAGTTGACCATAAAAAGATAAACCTGACAACTTTCCAGCAATGGTTGTGTGAGATAACCCTTTGTCTATCAACGTAAGAACAAAATCACAAATGTTACCCCTCTCATTTCCCACTTGTCCTGACCCGCCTACCACCTGTGTATAGTGTAAAAACTCCTGCCATGCTTGTACATAACTTCTTCTAGTCGAAAGGGCAATTGACTGCTCGACTAGCTGTACAATCCTCATTCCCCTAGGGCCCAAAGGTTGTGTGGCACTTTCGTTTTGGTGAGATCTGCCCCTGGTGCCAGCTCGCGGAACTTCTGCCAATGAGAGCGGGAAAGAGCATCAGCAATGGAATTGTTAACCCCAGGGAGATGCTTAGCTTTGAAGATCATGTTGAAACGCAAACTCAAAAGCATGAACATTCTCAACAATTGCAACATCCTTGGCCTTCTGGTTGATCACCAAATTTACTACAGCCGTGTTATCTACGTGAAACAACACAGATCTGTTTTGGAATTCGTGACTCCAAACTAACAAAGCCACAATTAGAGGAAACAGCTCTAAAAAGGCAATGCTTCGGCCTTGATTTTTCCAATGCTCTGGCCAACCCTCGGCGCACCACCTTCCTTCCCAGAAAATTCTAAAACCACTCGTTCCAGCAGCATCAGAATAAATTTGGACTTGCCACACAAAATTCTCATCCAAGAATTGCAAAGGTATGGCATTAAAACTGTCCAAAAAACACAACCACACTCTCAAATCCTCTTTGATACCTTTAGTTACCCGAACTCTGTGGTGCGGGAGAGAGGCACCCGATAAAGACATGCCTAAATGTCTACAAAAGGTCCTCCCCGCTCTTACCACCCAACACGCAAAGTTCAAGTAGCCTAACAAGCGCTGCACCTGTCTTAATTCAATCTTGCGTGCGTCCATAACCCAGAGCAAAAATGCTTTGATCTCACTAATCTTACTCTATGGAAGGCGCGCTGTCATCTGTATGGTATCTAACTCAATGCCTAGGAAAGTCATGATTGTACTAGGTCCTTCAGTCTTGTCAGGCGCTAAAGGAACCCCTAAAGACTCAGCAAGCCTCTGGAAGTGTGTTAGTGCTGTTGTACACTGTCCTGTCTTAGCCTTCCCTATGAAAAGGAAATCGTCTAAATAATGACAACTGATACCCTCCGTACATATCTGTGAAATTGGTAAGACTTTGTCAACATAGTAATGTCCTTGAAAAAACATCCCCAACAATTCGAAATCAGAAGGGTGAATGGGTAGCAAACGGAAGGCAGATTGGATATCGCATTTAGCCATTTCCGCTCCCTCGCCCATCTTTGTTACTAAATCCATCGCTTCATCCACTGTCGTGTATGACACTGAGGTATCTAAAGCTGATATGAAATCATTGATGGAAGCCCCTTCGGGCCAGAAGAGATGTTGTATCATCCTATATTCGCCAGTAGCTTTTTTGGGAATGACTCTAATAGGGGACACTATCAAATTCGGCAAAGGACAATGCTGAAAGGGGCCCGCTATCCTGCCTACCTTGATCTCTGCATCTAATTTTTTATGGACCACCTCCGGAATCGCCTTAGCCGAACGCAAGTTATCAGCCCACCTCTGTTGACGGGGGCCCTGATATCCTAGCTTAAAGCCCTCTCGAAACCCCCAAAACAAACGAGCTGCTGCGTCAGTGTCATGATATTTGTCTAACCAAGGTATCAGACTGGCTAACTTAACTGGTGTAGGCGCCTTTTGGAAATGTAGCGAAAGAGGCGCCCCTTCCCCTAGCTGCCCAACCACCCTGTTCTTGAAATCTTTGTTGCTCACTGAATCTGTGGCCGCCAAAGCCACCCGCTGAGGAACCACATTGTGTGAGCGGATGACGCCCCCCGCACTGGTAACAATCGTGCTTAAAGCAGCACATCGGTCTAGTACACATTCCCTGGTTGTACTTCCAACAGGCTCCTGTACCCGAGGTGAAACTCCTTCCCCATGCACCCGCTCCAGAATGAGCAGGACGCCACAGAAAGGGCCGGTAAGGCACTGGCAAGCCACTTGCCGTGTGCGTTGTCGCCGATGGGTGAGACGTGGACATCCATTGGAGTGAAAGTTCGGAATCCACGTCCCCCCACGGCTTCTCAGCACAAATGCTGATACGGGCTCGAAATTCCTCGTCATAGTTCAACCATGAGTATCCCCCAAAGTGCAGCTGCGCCTTCCTGCCGATATCCATGTACTTATAAAGGGCAACAGACCTCTCCGGATATCTTTCGCAATAAATACTTGCATATATCAGGAAGGCTGAGGTCCAATTCTCAATTGTACGAGGCACCCTGGGATGTCGCGCTAACTCCCATTCCTCTTCCTTACCACCTCACGGTGAAGTAATTTGAATATATCAACAAAGTCATGGTTCCATATACGTTGCTTGGTCTTATCTGATAACTGTGACCCCAAGGGCATCGCAAGGCCCATGTAAGGAAGCTGTTGCCTAACATTGATAGATACCATCTGATCTGACACCGCGTCCTGTGTACGACCTCCCTCCAGAGTGACTAACCCCTGAGGGGACTCTCCAGCATCTAGTGCACTAAGCGGTGTCAGCCCTCCAGATGATATCGAATTGCCTAACGACACACTCTTCCTACCTTCCCTCTCCCATACTATTTTTATCACAGGTAAATTTCGGACATTCACCCCTCTATCCCGTCCATCGTCCCACACCGCCCACCAATGAGGCTTACCGCATGGTAGCTGTACCGCTCGTTGCTGCAACTCCGTTGGAGACATCCGCTCTTGATAATCTCTTGGGGTCATCTCCACAGCAGAAGAGTCCGCACTTGACCTCTGAAACAATAAAGAAGAGGTTGTTGCCCCCCTGCCCTTTTTTGCGCTTTACCAGTTGTACCCAAGACGCTTTGTTTGTTATGCACAATTTTCTTGCCTTTTATAGATTTTCCAGCCTGTCCTTTTTTGGCCTGACTAAACTCACCCCTCACCTCTGACCCCCCACTAGTACCAGGACAAGGCCCATCCCCTACCCCACCATCAAAGGTCGGCCAAACCAGATCAGAACTCCGCTCTAGAGGTCTGTCTGACCGCTGAAAATCCGCTCTGGATTCGCTAAGATATACCTTACCAAGCCCCTCAATGTACGGTGATACAGTAGAGGCAGCCGCGTGAACAGATGGCACATTCTGGAAACCAACCATCTGCGCATCAGCCATGTCGTGAGCACCTCGTGAAAAAGTGAAGTCTTCCGCGGAAATATGTCTCTCTGAGTGGTTGTCAGCGGAACTTGGGTGCTCAACCCAAACCCACTGACCATTGCCGCTCCTGGTTTGTGTGCTCCTCATGTTTGTTGCGGCATATGGTGAAGGGCGAGCACGTGGAAATAGATATTCGGTATCCCATCTCCTGACTTCCTGACCTGAAGAAAATGTTTCATTTCTTTGCTCAGGTTCGCCGTCATCTTCTCTTTCCTCATCGCCATCAGAATCATCGTCAAAATCCGAATCACTCGCCTCCTGTGTCTCCTGAGGTACACCAACTTGCTGATGGGCACGGGGCCCTCCCCGCATAGGCAAGGGTGGCCCTTCTAAGCTAAACTCTGCTGTTCGCACTAACCCGCTACTATTCTGAGGTAATTGTCTGGGTATCGTGAGGTGGGGGGGATCCTGAAGGGGCTGCGCTTCAAAATCTTCATCATTGTCACTGTCACTGTAATAAGCCACCAAAGAGCCCGTCCGCCCCATCACGATAAATTTCTGACTGACATTGGGTTGCCCATTGTCCATACAAGACTCATCAAAAACGGGCAAAACGCTCGTGGGTGGGGGTAGGAAAGGTAATCCCGAGCCACCCGACCTATCTTGGGTAACTGCCAGCTTCTTGACGACCTTTTCTTTTCCTTTTCTCTTGAGGGCAACCTGCGTAGTACCCTTAGGGGCCCCAAAGGTTGTGCCCACAACCTGCGCATTGACCTCAGAAATTTCTGGTCTGCTATCAATATCACTCACCGCTTTTGGACGCGTGAGGGAGGTAGCCCTGTATACAGCCACGAATTTTCCTGTCACGCCAATGACTTGTCAACACCTGCACTCAAAGAGCGAGCTCTCCTGCTCCCCTTTTTGACAGAAGCCGGCTGACAAGCCTCAATGGCATACTTCACCCCCTTTGCCGCTTTTCTCTGTGGGGGACGCTTAGGTGGAAGCATTTCTTGAAGCGCCGACTGCGTCAGCATGTCCTCTCTCCCTTCTTGCTGAATAACTCTCAAAGCTGCCACCAGCTGCTCACTCATTTCCATGATGAAAACAAACTCACTGCTAAACATAACCTCCGCCTCTAACACAACAATCGTAAATAGCCTGTCTGACACTCGAATTTCGCTAGAAGAGCAAAATCCCGACTCTAACCTGCCTGCGCCTAATCTCCTCACAACCTACGCACTGAGAACCTGCCCTGACGCTCCCTCCCTATCTCGCGCCTGGACTTTTCCAATGTGCGCGAAAACCGCAGGGGGAGACGTCTCGCACCGCTCCCCCTGCGGGGCCAGTCGGGTTTTTAGCTTTCTTCCTGTATTTTTGTAGTCACTCCACATCGTTATGCGGAGTTCGGGCTAAAACGCGAGCAACTTCGTTTCTATCACGTTTTTCTTGGGTTCTTTTATACAGGACATAGTGGCCACTATATGAGAGTAGATATTGAGATTTTTATTCATTTTTCAGCCTAGTCTGAGAGGGGGATTTTCTCTGGAGTAAGAGTTTTTTCCCCTGGATTAACTGCAAGACATGTTCAAGGAAGTCAGTGCATTCTGGGACATTAAGTACATGAAGAGTCCTTGTATCCTGCATTGCTCCACTTATATTTGAGGGCACCTTCAATGCTAAATTGGTGAGAGAATTATCTTATTATTGATACAGGACTGGGCTTTGGGGTGCATGAGCATTGGAACATTCATTTCTGCATGTCTTAAGTTGTATTGTATTTTAAATACAGGTGCTGTCCATTCCATGAGTTGGAAGAAGAAGGAAGGGGCCATTAGCAGTGCTTTTTCCTGACTTCCGTGTCTTGTCTTTTCCCACCCTCTCCCGGTTCCCCAGTGATTAGCGCACTGTGTTTGTATTTCAGTGTGCGTTGCAGGGGTGCTAGAGGAGGACTGGGGTCATCCTCGTTTCTGCAGTGTTTGGGCAGAGTTTGGTGTGTGAGCTGTGACACACACTTTCTAGATCAGAATCATTCTGCTGATGACATAAAATGGTATATCGTGGAGAGGATTGCCCCTAAAGTGGGAATATGTGCAGATTAAATTCGAAAAAAACGAGAGGTCTTTTACATTTTCTGGCTAGATACTGTGAAACATGGTCTCAATTTGGAAATACCATGGGACCAAGCCATTATATGAAAGAGCTTGGCCATGATATGTACTGTGTATAATGCTGCAATCGAGATATATGTGATCTATGTGATTGTTTTTAACATAGAATATACACATTAAGAGCTACAACATAAGTATCTGGATATGTATGTACATAAATATAGGTTGCGGTTTAGGTTTGTAAATATGTAAATATGTATATATATTAGACCATAGACAAAATATTTAAGGTTTTTGAAATAAAAGGGAATTGTTAGTAGTATTGTAAATAATGCATTATGTAACATACTTCATACATAACTCAGAAAATGCAGAAAGGTTATGTGTACATTAAGAACATCTATCTTTCTCCACCACACTGGCATGACCTGAATAAAAGCACACTAGAGAAGGAGTTTGAACTATGGGCATCAATGATCAAACCTTTATGTTATACTGTTCATATAGAGCACCTACATATCATACATAGTATTTATAACATGTATTTTGCCTCTGATGGTTCTCTCCTATTTCTGAGTTTAACTATGGACAATAGTCATGTACACAATAGGAGGAAATATGTTCAACATACTACATATTTATATCGACTAATCTCCTTTATTTTTTTAGACAACGCATCACATCTGACAAATAGCGCTGTAAATCTTAAAAAAGTGTGAAGGTGCCCCTTTTGTGAGGCCATGATATTTAATTTGGAGTTCATTATACATACTTTTTCTCCCCTACTAGCACGATAAACATTTAGGGGCTGATTATGATGGCGGACGGACCTGAGTCCGTCCGCCACCATAGAGTAGGAGGGACCGTCCGCAGGGGCTGCGGAGGGCCCTCCGTGCAGATTAGGATGTGACCGCCAGGGTGGCGGTCACATCCTCAATCTTTAACATTGCGGCCCCCGAAGGCAATCTCCGTATGCTTTTCCACGGCGGAAAAGCCGCCGTGGAAAAGCATATGTTTTCCGCTGTCCTAATATGGCTGGCGGTGTCTGACAGACACCGCCAGCCATGTTAGAGCTTTTCCGCCGCGGTCGGAAGGCGACAGCGGCGGAAAAGCAGCGGACGGATTTTGAGACCCACCGCTATCCTAATTTGGCGGTGGGTCTTCTGTGCCTCCGCAGCGGTTTTCCTGCATCCTCCGGGCCGGCGGGGGCTTCCGCCGGCCCGGAGGATGCGGGAAAACCGCGATCCTAATTAGGCCCATAGTCTGTTGTCTATTTTTAGGTAGCCTGGATCATCTATGACGCTATGTCTTTTGATCATTGGTCCGTCTTTTATGGTAACATCCTCCATCACTCGTTTTGTTGTGAGTCCGTCATCGATTTCTGACGTTGGGTCTGTATAATACGTAATGTCACCCGCTTGATGAATGGCGTTCTAGAATGGCAATCACGCAGCATGCCAATTATCTTTGTAAATTGGCTTTTTGGCGGGGAACCTAAACTTATTTAAAGCTCACTGGTCCCCTCACAGACTGCTTGCATCTCAGTAGCCACACCTTCAGCACCACTGAGACCATCGCGGTTGGACGCCTACTAACACTACAAAATTGCTGCCCAAAGGTAAAAGACGCTCTTGAGGAATGAGATTATTTCGGGACTAGATTCCGTACCTTTACTTACAAAGCCTAATACCTGGTACCTGGTTTTTACCGTAGGATAGCGGTTACGACCGGTATATGGTCCGAGATCCTAGGCGCCACCACAGAACTAGGAAAAGCTGGACACATATCAGAAGAGCCATTCGTAATATGCCCAGTTAGGGTCGGTCTAATATTTAAAACCGAGGCTATAGAGTCTAGAATGATATATGTACAAACTTTAGAGGTATATAAACGTACAACCTTATGGATGGTCTCTTTCTCTTTGTTTGCCGTACTTATTGGATATCCGTAGTTGGCTGATAGAAGATTGATCGCGGACTTAGATATTACGACAATCTTTTCATAATGATGTAACATTCTTTGATTTTGGATATCCCTTGTCTTTCAAGTGAGTAATCTCTCTTTGACAGATATAATTAGGGCATACATAAAAACGAAAACTATACATATAAAACGTCATGCTAATATATTGGTTTGGTTTCATTATATGGTTACAGCTTTGCACATAAAATCTGATGGTAGTATCAATGGATTACACCAAAACGAAATCGGATATTTCTCTATAAACATATATGGTTAGTAACCATCTTCTCTTATTTTTGGCTATGATATATAGTGTAAATAAAATTAGGAAGAGTAGAGTATGCCCATGGTTTCTGTTGCCTAGAAAACAAATATATGTCTTCTTAAAAAAAACGAGCCTCCCTGACACATGTGTATACAAGTGTGTTAGGATATTGGCTCTATGCATTTGGCAATAACATAAGAGTAGAGTAATTTGTTTTTTCTCGAAGACCATTGACGCTTCGTAATAACCACTCCTGTCTAGTATTTATGCTATGTAATATATCATCATGAGAAATATGGATGACATTTCTTATGAATCGTTCTCTCTTCTAGCTTTTAAATTGTATTCATGCATGGAGGCGACAGCACTGTACACCAGGTATAAAGCACCCGATCATCATATATAAGTAACTCCGTCAACATGAGTGTGTGCTCGAGATAGATCTAGGAGGTAGACGTTAGCCTCTTATGCAGGATATGCCTATTTTAATCATGACACTTTACTTAAAGTTCTCCTCAGTTGATGCAACCAAAACACAATGATCAAATATATGTATATATGTACAGTTAGTCAAATTATTTAAAAAAATGATTTAGTGAATTTGAAATAGAGACACTGTGATGTAATGTTGTATTTGACTATTTATGTCCCACTAGTTTCAGTTTTTTAATACACAAACAGAGTTCCTTTGTTTGGAAATGGAGGGACATAGTTTAGCATGGGTATTTGTACAAAATATATCTACACTCTATAAACATCAAAGAACGGTCTCTGGCACTTCATTGTAAAGACCCATATGTATCCATAGATGAAGAAATAATTATTGAGTCTTTTTCTGTATGACATGAAATGTTATGTAACCACTATATAATCCTTTGTTATATGTTTTTGTTTAGTTGTAGTGCAATGGACGGTCACCTGATGAAAGCAGAAATGCTAAAAAGCGCGTAGTCTACATCTACCGCATTGCCCCCATCAATTTTTCGGCCAATATATTCATCCACTATCTGACTGACATGTTCTCAGTATATCGATTATATGTAAAGAATGAAATCGTTTTTAAATAATGAGAAAAAAACAAAGAAATATTCTAATATATAAAAATTTGTTTTTTGATATGATTGTTTTGAAGAATAAAATATATATATATTTTGGAGATACCTTAGCTTCTTTGTATGCAATAGTGGTTACTGTCTACAGGTATATATATGGGACAGCTTTTTCAAATTCACGTGGTGCATGAACAAGCCGATTGTGTATCACAGAAGCCTACAGCCTTTGATGAAGTGCGTTGAGCACGAAACGCGTCGGCTGGCTAGATACTTTGTTTGCCTCCTGAACAGTCTCGTCTGCTGTTGCTTGAAATAAAGAACTTTGGCCGATACCTACCTGGTCTGTGGGTTCCTTCCATGACGGGCAAACTTGTGTGTGTTATATTAGCGGCCAGCCTGAGCCGCGGAAGGAGTTCCCTGGGGTTGTGAAAACAGCCCACCACTGGAGGAGTCTTATGGCACCCCGGATATGGAGACCAGTGCCATTTATTTCTATGGTGAATTACAGCGGCATTCGAAGTGGCAGGAAGCACAAACCCACTGGGGTAAGACTTTGACTGTGTTCGCAATTAGGCAACTCACTGGAGTAAAACCGGCACTACAGCTACCAGCAGGCCGCGGTGCGGCCACGCCCACATGGGTGGGACAGCTTTTTCAAATTCACGTGGTGCATGAACAAGCCGATTGTGTATCACAGAAGCCTACAGCCTTTGATGAAGTGCGTTGAGCACGAAACGCGTCGGCTGGCTAGATACTTTGTTTGCCTCCTGAACAGTCTCGTCTGCTGTTGCTTGAAATAAAGAACTTTGGCCGATACCTACCTGGTCTGTGGGTTCCTTCCATGACGGGCAAACTTGTGTGTGTTATATTAGCGGCCAGCCTGAGCCGCGGAAGGAGTTCCCTGGGGTTTTGAAAACAGCCCACCACTGGAGGAGTCTTATGGCACCCCGGATATGGAGACCAGTGCCATTTATTTCTATGGTGAATTACAGCGGCATTCGAAGTGGCAGGAAGCACAAACCCACTGGGGTAAGACTTTGACTGTGTTCGCAATTAGGCAACTCACTGGAGTAAAACCGGCACTACAGCTACCAGCAGGCCGCGGTGCGGCCACGCCCACATGGGTGGGACAGCTTTTTCAAATTCACGTGGTGCATGAACAAGCCGATTGTGTATCACAGAAGCCTACAGCCTTTGATGAAGTGCGTTGAGCACGAAACGCGTCGGCTGGCTAGATACTTTGTTTGCCTCCTGAACAGTCTCGTCTGCTGTTGCTTGAAATAAAGAACTTTGGCCGATACCTACCTGGTCTGTGGGTTCCTTCCATGACGGGCAAACTTGTGTGTGTTATATTAGCGGCCAGCCTGAGCCGCGGAAGGCGTTCCCTGGGGTTGTGAAAACAGCCCACCACTGGAGGAGTCTTATGGCACCCCGGATATGGAGACCAGTGCCATTTATTTCTATGGTGAATTACAGCGGCATTCGAAGTGGCAGGAAGCACAAACCCACTGGGGTAAGACTTTGACTGTGTTCGCAATTAGGCAACTCACTGGAGTAAAACCGGCACTACAGCTACCAGCAGGCCGCGGTGCGGCCACGCCCACATGGGTGGGACAGCTTTTTCAAATTCACGTGGTGCATGAACAAGCCGATTGTGTATCACAGTAGCCTACAGCCTTTGATGAAGTGCGTTGAGCACGAAACGCGTCGGCTGGCTAGATACTTTGTTTGCCTCCTGAACAGTCTCGTCTGCTGTTGCTTGAAATAAAGAACTTTGGCTGATACCTACCTGGTCTGTGGGTTCCTTCCATGACGGGCAAACTTGTGTGTGTTATATTAGCGGCCAGCCTGAGCCGCGGAAGGAGTTCCCTGGGGTTGTGAAAACAGCCCACCACTGGAGGAGTCTTATGGCACCCCGGATATGGAGACCAGTGCCATTTATTTCTATGGTGAATTACAGCGGCATTCGAAGTGGCAGGAAGCACAAACCCACTGGGGTAAGACTTTGACTGTGTTCGCAATTAGGCAACTCACTGGAGTAAAACCGGCACTACAGCTACCAGCAGGCCGCGGTGCGGCCACGCCCACATGGGTGGGACAGCTTTTTCAAATTCACGTGGTGCATGAACAAGCCGATTGTGTATCACAGAAGCCTACAGCCTTTGATGAAGTGCGTTGAGCACGAAACGCGTCGGCTGGCTAGATACTTTGTTTGCCTCCTGAACAGTCTCGTCTGCTGTTGCTTGAAATAAAGAACTTTAGCCGATACCTACCTGGTCTGTGGGTTCCTTCCATGACGGGCAAACTTGTGTGTGTTATATTAGCGGCCAGCCTGAGCCGCGGAAGGAGTTCCCTGGGGTTGTGAAAACAGCCCACCACTGGAGGAGTCTTATGGCACCCCGGATATGGAGACCAGTGCCATTTATTTCTATGGTGAATTACAGCGGCATTCGAAGTGGCAGGAAGCACAAACCCACTGGGGTAAGACTTTGACTGTGTTCGCAATTAGGCAACTCACTGGAGTAAAACCGGCACTACAGCTACCAGCAGGCCGCGGTGCGGCCACGCCCACATGGGTGGGACAGCTTTTTCAAATTCACGTGGTGCATGAACAAGCCGATTGTGTATCACAGAAGCCTACAGCCTTTGATGAAGTGCGTTGAGCACGAAACGCGTCGGCTGGCTAGATACTTTGTTTGCCTCCTGAACAGTCTCGTCTGCTGTTGCTTGAAATAAAGAACTTTGGCCGATACCTACCTGGTCTGTGGGTTCCTTCCATGACGGGAAAACTTGTGTGTGTTATATTAGCGGCCAGCCTGAGCCGCGGAAGGAGTTCCCTGGGGTTGTGAAAACAGCCCACCACTGGAGGAGTCTTATGGCACCCCGGATATGGAGACCAGTGCCATTTATTTCTATGGTGAATTACAGCGGCATTCGAAGTGGCAGGAAGCACAAACCCACTGGGGTAAGACTTTGACTGTGTTCGCAATTAGGCAACTCACTGGAGTAAAACCGGCACTACAGCTACCAGCAGGCCACGGTGCGGCCACGCCCACATGGGTGGGACAGCTTTTTCAAATTCACGTGGTGCATGAACAAGCCGATTGTGTATCACAGTAGCCTACAGCCTTTGATGAAGTGCGTTGAGCACGAAACGCGTCGGCTGGCTAGATACTTTGTTTGCCTCCTGAACAGTCTCGTCTGCTGTTGCTTGAAATAAAGAACTTTGGCTGATACCTACCTGGTCTGTGGGTTCCTTCCATGACGGGCAAACTTGTGTGTGTTATATTAGCGGCCAGCCTGAGCCGCGGAAGGAGTTCCCTGGGGTTGTGAAAACAGCCCACCACTGGAGGAGTCTTATGGCACCCCGGATATGGAGACCAGTGCCATTTATTTCTATGGTGAATTACAGCGGCATTCGAAGTGGCAGGAAGCACAAACCCACTGGGGTAAGACTTTGACTGTGTTCGCAATTAGGCAACTCACTGGAGTAAAACCGGCACTACAGCTACCAGCAGGCCGCGGTGCGGCCACGCCCACATGGGTGGGACAGCTTTTTCAAATTCACGTGGTGCATGAACAAGCCGATTGTGTATCACAGATGCCTACAGCCTTTGATGAAGTGCATTGAGCACGAAACGCGTCGGCTGGCTAGATACTTTGTTTGCCTCCTGAACAGTCTCGTCTGCTGTTGCTTGAAATAAAGAACTTTGGCCGATACCTACCTGGTCTGTGGGTTCCTTCCATGACGGGCAAACTTGTGTGTGTTATATTAGCGGCCAGCCTGAGCCGCGGAAGGAGTTCCCTGGGGTTGTGAAAACAGCCCACCACTGGAGGAGTCTTATGGCACCCCGGATATGGAGACCAGTGCCATTTATTTCTATGGTGAATTACAGCGGCATTCGAAGTGGCAGGAAGCACAAACCCACTGGGGTAAGACTTTGACTGTGTTCGCAATTAGGCAACTCACTGGAGTAAAACCGGCACTACAGCTACCAGCAGGCCGCGGTGCGGCCACGCCCACATGGGTGGGACAGCTTTTTCAAATTCACGTGGTGCATGAACAAGCCGATTGTGTATCACAGAAGCCTACAGCCTTTGATGAAGTGCGTTGAGCACGAAACGCGTCGGCTGGCTAGATACTTTGTTTGCCTCCTGAACAGTCTCGTCTGCTGTTGCTTGCAATAAAGAACTTTGGCCGATACCTACCTGGTCTGTGGGTTCCTTCCATGACGGGCAAACTTGTGTGTGTTATATTAGCGGCCAGCCTGAGCCGCGGAAGGAGTTCCCTGAGGTTGTGAAAACAGCCCACCACTGGAGGAGTCTTATGGCACCCCGGATATGGAGACCAGTGCCATTTATTTCTATGGTGAATTACAGCGGCATTCGAAGTGGCAGGAAGCACAAACCCTCTGGGGTAAGACTTTGACTGTGTTCGCAATTAGGCAACTCACTGGAGTAAAACCGGCACTACAGCTACCAGCAGGCCGCGGTGCGGCCACGCCCACATGGGTGGGACAGCTTTTTCAAATTCACGTGGTGCATGAACAAGCCGATTGTGTATCACAGAAGCCTACAGCCTTTGATGAAGTGCGTTGAGCACGAAACGCGTCGGCTGGCTAGATACTTTGTTTGCCTCCTGAACAGTCTCGTCTGCTGTTGCTTGAAATAAAGAACTTTGGGCGATACCTACCTGGTCTGTGGGTTCCCTTCATGACGGGCAAACTTGTGTGTGTTATATTAGCGGCCAGCCTGAGCCGCGGAAGGAGTTCCCTGGGGTTGTGAAAACAGCCCACCACTGGAGGAGTCTTATGGCACCCCGGATATGGAGACCAGTGCCATTTATTTCTATGGTGAATTACAGCGGCATTCGAAGTGGCAGGAAGCACAAACCCACTGGGGTAAGACTTTGACTGTGTTCGCAATTAGGCAACTCACTGGAGTAAAACCGGCACTACAGCTACCAGCAGGCCGCGGTGCGGCCACGCCCACATGGGTGGGACAGCTTTTTCAAATTCACGTGGTGCATGAACAAGCCGATTGTGTATCACAGAAGCCTACAGCCTTTGATGAAGTGCGTTGAGCACGAAACGCGTCGGCTGGCTAGATACTTTGTTTGCCTCCTGAACAGTCTTGTCTGCTGTTGCTTGAAATAAAGAACTTTGGGCGATACCTACCTGGTCTGTGGGTTCCTTCCATGACGGGCAAACTTGTGTGTGATATATATATATATATATATATATATATATATATATATATATATATATATATATATATATATATATATATATATATATACATATATATATATATATATATCGCAACGCACTTCCAAACAATTGCGTCCAGAAAAACGGCAAGCACTCCGATCTAGTGATCACAAAAATAGATTTACTTCCAAACCCCCTTCACCCCCGACAGACGCGTTTCGCTCACAGGCTTCGTCAAAAAAATAATAATATATATATATATATATATATATTTATATATATATATATATATATATATATATATATATATATATATATATATATATATATATATGTATATATATATATATATATATAATGCTCCAAGAGCAGGGCACTCACAGGCGGGTGCTTTTCAATGTGGGGGTGCTCCCACAAATCAATACTCGCTCCAAATTCCGTAACTCAGGACTTCCATCCTACGGTAAAAAAGCACTCATGGGGGTCGTTTGGGTTATTTATTTTTCACCAACAAACAGACACTTTTGGCAGTATTTGTGTATTTTCACTGCATGCCCATATAGGGCAGGATTAGTATGCTTTGATTTATCACAGCCTCAATTGAATATACAATTGCTTTGGAACGCCGGGTATATATTTATATCCATAACGTGCCCCTCCATGGGCATTATTGAACTTTCTTTCATTGATTTGAATGTTTAAAAATGGCGCTCCATTTGTAATGACTCTTTTTGTATTTCTGAGTCCTTCGTTGATTGCGATAATATGCACATGTGGTTAAAACTGTGTCTAAGATGGCGCTACGGTAAACATAGATGAAGGTTCTTTACCGAAACGTGCTGAAACGCGTCTGTTGATGAAGTAAATGTAAATGTATGTAAATGTATTGGCATTTATATAGCGCACTACTTACCCGTAGGGTCCCAAGGCGCTTCGACCGCTGCGAAACCCTTCCTGGCTTCCCTGAGAGATGGTCCCTTAATGGGTATCTCCAGGGTGAGACCAGGTATCCCCGGCGGTCTGGTGGGGCCGTTAGTGAAGATGAGGCAAGCTAATGCCCAGAGTTGCCGAGTGTGATCGCTGATCAGAGTGGGCACCGAGGTGAGAGAATTATCGAGTCCGCTGACCCTGGTCCAGAAACCTGCCGCGCCGGGAATCGAACCCTGGTCCCAGGCCGTCCTCTGCTCTCGGGTCTGCCGCCTCTAACCAGTGAGCCACACTACGTAGTGTGGTTTCGGTAAAGAACCTTCATCTATGTTTACCGTAGCGCCATCTTAGACACAGTTTTAACCACATGTGCATATTATCGCAATCAACGAAGGACTCAGAAATACAAAAAGAGTCATTACAAATGGAGCGCCATTTTTAAACATTCAAATCAATGAAAGAAAGTTCAATAATGCCCATGGAGGGGCACGTTATGGATATAAATATATACCCGGCGTTCCAAAGCAATTGTACAGACCCTCCAGGATATCGCGATTTCGCGATTTCGCGATTTGCCGCGAAATCGGCACTTTTTAAAAAATGCCGCGATTTTTACAAAAATGCCCGCGAAATCGGCATTTTTTGTAGAAATCGCGGCATTTTTCGCTATATCCTGGGGGGTCTGCTTAATGTGGCTATCGCCTGTGAATTGGGCTAGCAGCCAAGATACTCAGCAGCATTGGAGAGGCACAGCGGGGTGGCAACCCTCACACCTCCAGCCCTTGATGACCTGTTAAGTGGTGCTTCGAAGGTAACTGAGAGGAGGGTGGGGGGGGCAGCGCTGACACCTCCAGCCCTTGCTGACCTGTTAAGAGGCGCTGCGAAGGTGACTGAGAGGGAGGGGCTGCAGGCTCAGGAGCAGTGACATCCATTCACATGCAAACAGCCCTGAATGCATCATGTCTCTGCTATTTGGAGGGGGCTCGCACATTCCATTTCTACCCAGGGCCCCAAACATCCGAGACTCGGCCAGATTACAACCCTGATTACACCAAGGCAGTACGTGGTTCTCTTCACAGAGCGTAATTACTGTCACTAAATTGTAAGCAAACCTCGGTTCTTCAACATGCAGTCTATAATGTAAGAAAATAAAGAAATGGCACAATCGCACCCACACTGATTAACAAAGTATGGTGGACAATCAGTTCTCTTAGAGTATCTCCTGTAAGTACTGTACATCACAGTGGGGGATGGCATTTTGGACAGAGAGCCTGTCTTCTCGTTGTCTTGTGCAGGAGGGGGCGAGGAGCCCAAGATGATACTAGAATACTGCATGCCCACCCCTGTGCCCACCCTGATGGATCCTGTTCCCTCTCCTGTGATGGCTCCTGCCCTCCCCTCAGTGATGGCTCCTGTCCCACCATGTGGTGGCTCCAGTCCATCCCCCGCCTGTGATGGCTCCTGTCCCCCCATGTTGTGGCTCCAGTCCACCTACACCTGTGATGGCTCTTGTCCCCCCCTGTGGTGGATCCTGTCTCCGCCCTGGGTGGCTTCTGTCCCAGTCCTGGAACGGCCCCTGCAGCGAGGGTGAAGTTTTTGATGGGCCTCTTCTCAAAAGGGCTCAGCTCAAGATTAATATGGAAAGGTCGGTGAGTAAGTAAGTGAAGGGATGGGTGAATGGCTGGATGAATTAGTGAAAGGGTGAATGGATGAATGAAAGATTGAATAAATGGATAATGAGAGAGGATGGATGGATTGATGAGAGGGGACGGATGGAGAGAAAATGTAAATAGCTGGATGTATGGGTGGAAGGGTAGCTGGATGATGGATGAGGGGAAAGATGGATGAGGGGAAGGATGATGGATGAGGAGAAGGATGGATGGATGGAGGGGAAGGATGGATGGATGATATGGGGATGGATGGATGGTTGATGAGGGGGTGGGTGAAAGGATGGATGATGAGGGGAAGGGTGGATGGATGGATGAAGAGGGTAAGGGTGGATGGATGGATGATGAGGGGGTGGGTGAAAGGATGGATGGATGGATGATGAGGGAATGGATGGATGATGAGGGGGTGGGTGAAAGGATGGATATCAGGTCGTGTTCAAAATACACTGTAAAGGGGCGATAGGTATAGCCATCATTAGTGCAGCAGGTACAGTGGCACCAAGCTCTAAGGCTATTGCAAGACACAAACTGACCTGCAATGGTACGCCTCTTCTGGCGCAGGGCTTTGCAACGTGACGCATCTGGGAGATGCATCACGTTGTAAATACCCCGCACCATGGTGCATCTTTTGCGCCGCCGCTGCGTCACAAAAGTGACGCAACGGCGGGGTAAAAGCAGCGCAAGGGGCTTGTAAATCTGCCCCAAAGTGTCTACATTGTAAAGAAACCAAATATACGTAGCTTCATGTTGTTAAATAACTAAAAAAACTAAGATATCTGTGTTTGTTGTAGGAAAAATGGCCACATAAAATGCCGCAAAATTGCCGCTAAATTTCCATATTTGTGCCGCTAAATTTCCATTTTTGTGCCGCTAAATTTGCTAATCCATGCCGCTATATCCTGGGGGGTCTGATTGTATATTCAATTGAGGCTGTGATAAATCAAAGCATACTAATCCTGCCCTATATGGGCATGCAGTGAAAATACACAAATACTGCCCTGTATGGGCTTGCAATAAAACTGCAAGGCTTGTGTCTAATGTAGACCATCAATACATCATATTCACAAATATATATACATCTAAGAAGAAAGAAGGAAAGAATGTCAGAACCACTCCAGAGAGAGGGCTACCTGGAAGATATGCGGGGAGGAAGCAGAGATAAAGGATTCTATATACATATATACATATATACATCTATACATTTCAGAAATCAGGCTCAAACTGAATTTACATATATACAGTAAGTTGACATGCCTGGATCGTATTAATCACTTCTTACAGCATATCTAGGACTGTAAACGTGGCCTTAACAGTTGATATAAATTCCATCAAGTTATTCTTCCAGGTGTATTGCAAGTTCCTCACTGCTTTTCAAACCCAAAGGATGCTTGGTGTGCATATCAATGATATACCTCGACTCCAGTCTACGGAGCCGAAGTAATCTGTCCCCCCTCTAGGATTGCTGGGAACATGATCAAGCCCAAAATAACTAAGCAGATCCCTGTTGTGCTGATGTACTTTATCGAAAAGACGCGCAACAGGGTATGCTTCATCACCTTTTGCAATGGCCCGCATGTGCTCCAGTATTCTCATCTTCATGGGATTGATCGTGCTTCCCACGTAACGCAGCCCGCATGGGCAGGTTAAACAGGAAACACTGTAGGGGGGAGTGCAAGTAAGGAACCTTCTGATCTTTCTGCGGATTCCTATACAGACCCTCCAGGATTTCGCAATTTCGCGATTTGCCGCGAAATCGGCACTTTTGTAAAAATGCTGCGATTTTTACAAAAGTGCCTGCGAAATCAGCACTTTTGTAGAAATCGCGGCATTTTTACAAAAGCCGCTATATCCTGGGGGGTCTGTATAGGCAATGACGGTTCCAGGAGAGAGGGGACACTGTTTTGGGCAAGGAGCCCAGAGAGGCACGGTCTGTCATGGAGCAGTGCGAGAAATTGATGCAGCGCGGAGCCCTGCTGGGAAAGAACGAGTGAGACAACCCGACGTAAGCTCACTTTGAGAGGTTATGTAATGCATCTCTTTAAAACTGGGAGTTTAAATTGGGACTGGGTGACGGGGTCAGAGTTACATCGCTGTGAGTGGCCATAAAATGGATGGATTTCAGGTGGGTGGTTTTAGTTGTTGCTTATTAAGACAAGAAAACACGCATTCACAGGAGTTTAAGGAGCTGATATTGTTGTCTACCTTTACTTTGAAGGTAGTTTTTACAGTCTTTCATTAGGAAAAGGGTTGTTTAACAACAGGAATCAGGCGGGTAAAGGGGATGCGAGTTGGATTTCATTTCATGTTAGCATAGTACAAAGGATATTTTGTGCACTGAAGGGGAGGGAATTTCACATTAGCTTGGCACAATGGTTGCATTTTTGTTTTCTTGAACATTCATTAAGGTGAAGTTTCTTTGCAGTAGGCGTGGGGAACATCAGTGGGTTTAATTTAGTAGGAACTAAACAAATGTAGTAGGGTGGGGTTGATTAGGAGTCAAGCAGAGGGTGAATTGGTAAATGGTACAGTTAACGTATTTGTGAATTGATGTCTTTGTTATTACAATTTTAGTTACCACTGACGAAGAGGTAAAAATGGCTCAAACTGCATTGAGTGAAACATCATGAGAGCTTTCAGCATGGATTGTTCATGTATACATTTCGATGTTGAAGCCTGGATGGGCACGCAGAAGGCAGTTGAAAATTACATGAAATAAAGAACTACGGTGGCATCATGCCACGTTGTGATTATGCTCAATTGGATTAATTTTTGGAATCTGAACCACTAGTGAACTAAGAGGCAAGTCAGGTGTCATGTGTAAATCCTGTACATGGCCCATAACGAGGAGCAGCATTATACTTCATTAAGTGAAACTGCAGCAGCCCATAATTGTGAAGCACACGCTCGAGGGAAACAAATTGTCTACATTGTAAAGAAACCAACTATACAGATATATGTGTTTGTTGTAGGAAAAATGGCCACATAAAATGCCGCAAAATTGCCACTAAATTTCCATATTTGTGCCGCTAAATTTCCATTTTTGTGCCGCTAAATTTGCTAATCCATGCCGCTATATCCTGGGGGGTCTGCCTATATTTGGAATATAATAGGTCAGAACTCGTTTGCTGATTTTACAAGCTTTACATTTCCCACAGGGGAAAAACCCTTACATGGATCCAAAAGCTGATTTAGGGGTTTCTGCCATGTAACTGTGCACCAGATCATTTTTTAATGATCTCGCCTTCCTAAAGGTGATTAAAGGATTGGAAGGGAGATTAACGCTCAGTACCTCATCAGTTTGTAATATATGCCAACTTCTTTTCAAGATCTTTTTAAGTTGGGTAGAACTTTTGGAAAAAGTAGTTATAAGGCGGAATTTCCCCCCATTTACAGAGTCTTGGGTTCTCCTGTCTTTGGTCTTTAAAAGGCTATCTCTTTTCAGTTTATTTGCTCTTTCAAGAGCGTTGTTTAAATCTCGCGGCTATAGCCCCGTGCCTGAAAATGTTGCATACTGGCTTTGGCTGCACTTTAGAATTCTTTCTCATCTGTGCAATTACGTTTAATCCTAAGAAGTTCCCCATAGGGGATACTTCTTATAAGATTAGAGGGATGGCTGCCAGACGCTTGCAATATAGAATTGCCTGCTGTCGGCTTTCGGAACAATCTGGTTTTCAATTCTCCTGAGTTTATATAGATATTAATATCCAAATAGTTAACGGAGGACTCACTAACTTCACCAGAGAATTCCAAATTGAGTTTGTTCCTATTGAGGACATCAATGAAGTCTTTAGCCGTCTCTGGTGGACCATTCCATACGACAAACAAATCGTCGCTGAAATGATACCACCCCACAATCTGTTCAGTCCACTCTTTGTTGGCCACCCCCCAGGCCACCTGCTCCTCCCACCAGCCCACGAACAAGTTCGCGTAGCTGGTGACGAAGCAGGTGCCCATCGCTGTCCCAGACAGCTGTCTGTACAGTTGTTTCTGAAATAGGAGGATATTGTTAGCCAAACAAAATTCAACAAACTCCAAACCCATTGAGCTATGTTATGTATATTTAAGTGGACGTTTGTCCAAAAAGTGCTTGGTGGCTAAGAGACCATCTTCGTGTTTAATCGAAGTATAAAGGCTCGTAATGTCCAACACCATCATGGTGTATCCCTCCTCCCACTTCAAGGTAGCCAATTTGTCCAACAAGTCTGTGGTATCCCTGATATAGGATTTCAGAGTCTTCACATGTTGTATTAAGAGGTCCACATAGGTGGAGAGATTTTCAGTTAGGCTGCCTTGAGATGCCACAATTGGCCTGCCAAGGGGCATGGTCTTATTCTTGTGCACCTTAGGTAGGTGATAAAATGTGGGTATTATGGGATTTAAGCATCTCAGAAATAGGAACTCATCAATATCCTGAAGTCCTTTATTGTGCCATCTAGATAACATCGCATGGTAATCCACAGTACTTCATTGGTAATCATTAGTTGTGATCGCCATATATGTGTCCTGGTTGTTCAATTGGCGGAATGCTTCGATATTTTTGTTTCCTCTGTATATAGAATCCTTTATCTCTGCTTCCTCCCCGCATATCTTTCAGGTCGCCCTCTCTCTGGAGTGGTTCTGACATTCTTTCCTTCTTTCTTCTTAGATGTATATATATATGTGTGAATATGATGTATTTATGGTCTACATTAGACACAAACCTTGCAGTATTATTGCAAGCCCATACAAGGCAGTATTTGTGTATTTTCACTGCATGCACATATAGGGCAGGATTAGTATGCTTTGATTTATCACAGCCTCAATTGTATATACAATTGTTTTGGAGCGCCGGGTATATATTTATATCCATAACGTGCCCATCCATGGGCATTATTGAACTTTCTTTCATTGATTTGTACGTTTAAAAATGGCGCTCCATTTGTAATGACTCTTTTTGTATTTCTGAGTCCTTCGTTGATTGCGATAATATGCACATGTGGTTAAAACTGTGTCTGAGATGGCGCTACGGTACTGTTGATGAAGTGTCTGTTTGTTGGTGAAAAATAAGTAACCCAAACGACCCCCGTGAGTGCTTTTTTACCATAGGATGGAAGTCCTGAGTTACGTAATTTGGAGCGAATATATATATATATATATATATATATATATATATATATATATATATATATATATATATATATATATATATATATATATATGTATATATAACTTTTTGATTGATCCAGTTTACAAGCTATAGACCTTTACCTACTGTGTTATTCCCTATGTTCAACTTGGTCATTAGATATATAGGGGTCCCCTGTTTTCAAGAGCATGACAGCAACCACTGCAGCACTGAGGGACATCCTCTTTGTTTTTGGTGCCTGTGTTATTACCATTGATCCAGGATATGATCCCTATCTCTTCCTGCTCAGAAGAGGGTGCAACAGATACACCTCATTGCCCAACTTGCCAGACAAAGTAAGAGGGACTGATGGCAGAGCTATTTTCAACAATGGTTTTTGACTTCTTCACCCTGGCACCTTTCTTCAAAGAAGCTTGTTACTTGGCTGCAATCTTCTTGACTTCTTGTTGGTTAGCAAATTAGCAGCAAGGTCTCTGGACTATTGTATCAGTTCATTCACACACTTCAAAAGAAGTCACACAAATCAAACATAATCCACTATCAAGTCTATATTCAGCAAGGATACATTTTACCATTGAACTCATCTTCCGAACTATTATGCAATAGAAAACTGGCCTAAATGTTGGCACTTGACATCATCCCCTTTTTTGGCAGAAGTCGAGGGGTTTCTGGAAGTTTAGGGTGTTCTTTGGGGTTTGTTATGAAAGTAGTGACGGAGAGTGGGGTGTAGTACATCCATCTCTCACTGTAGATATGTTGACCAATTGTCAAACTACATAGTATAAGTGCTACTTCAGGGGATTAAGAGCAGGCTCTCAGTTGGTGCCACCAGTACTGATGCTTCCAATGCTTTCGGCAGAGTTCAACAGTTAAAGTGCTTTCCAAGGAAAAAGTATGTACAGCTGCCGATATTCTGAAATCATTCAATAACAAAATATACTTATTGCTTCATCCCAGGGGTCTTAGGACTGAATTTAATGGCAGTAATATTGATAAAAGTCATGACAGAAGGCAGATGTTTACACTACTCTCATTTTATCTAACCGATTGTGCTCCACTTTCCCAAATAGGAAGTCATCCACAACATACTTTTCACCTATGAGAGGATTTGCACAAATTGTTGCCTTTCCTTTAAAACCCTGTGAATCATTCATAGTTAATAAAGTCCCAACACCAGCCCCTTTGCAGTATCCTTTGGCTCTCCATCCTTTAACTTGCCCGCAAAACAATTCTTGTTGCACATTTAGCAATAGTATTGAAGATGCAGCTGGTTTGGTCAAGAGCTTACTCATATGTTTGCAAACATCACCCTCCAACTAGGAATTGTGTCTTCCAAAGAGTACTTTTTTTTTTACTATACTGAATCCATGGTAGAAACATGGGCTGTCTACTGTCATTCCCTATTTATTGCTGCATGTCTATTGAATGGGCTGGATAGTTAAGAAAGTGTCTGAACTTTGAGCTGGAAGACTGTATCAACAAGGACAAAGAAGAACTCAAGTGTATGGTGGTGGCTCTAGCAGCACTCCCACATTGGTAAACACATCCCTTTTGCAAATTACACTATCTGTTTAACAATCAACAGTAGCACTGTCACATCTTCTGCACTAGATAGATATTTTGGAGTCTCAGGGCTTAAATCAAGCACACAGATGTAGGAACCCTATGAGAAGAAATGTGTTGTATAGGGTTTATGATTTTACTATAGTGGATTGGTAGTATATTCATATGAGTTTGTTTGTGTTGTTCTGAGCTGGAATTAGAATGTTGGGCTCTGAAATCTGTAATGAGAAGAAAACATTAGGTGGAGTTGCATAAGGGAGTGGGAGATTGTAGCAGTTTATTTATTAACAACTCATGTGGATCTTTTAACCTTTGAATAATTTATTATGCCAAATGGGCTGTTGATCTAACGAAGAATATGAAGGGTAAGAGGAGGGCAATAGTGGGGCAAGAATTTTATGAGTGTGAGAGATGATTGAAGTTCGAAGGGAGGAAACTTTCTGCCACCTGCATCAACAGAAGGAATTGCGATTCCTAAATAACGATTTTTAAGGAATCGCTATATAGGAATCGCAAAAGCCTATGCATGCAGGAATCGCTATAAAAATAGTGATTCCTACACATTCCTTAATTGCTACTCGCAAATTGTTAGTCGCAATTAAGGAATGCTGTCCCATTCATTCCTATGGGCCTCCAGGCCCATAGGAATGAATTGGAAATTGCATGAGCAATTTGCGAGTACCAGTAGGTACTCGCAAATTGCTCATGCAATTTCAAGGGTACAAGAGTGTCAAAATGACACCCTGTTGCACCCCTGAAATTGATCTCTGCACATATGTTGCACACACATGCCCTAAGGGTGTGCACAACATTAAACTTAGAAAAATGCACAAAAGTGCATTTTTCAAAGTTTTTGCAAATTACCATGAAGTTCAACTTCATGGTAATTTGCAAATCCTATTAGCGAAATTGCTAATTTTTTAACTTTCATGCATTGCATTTAAGGAATCTCAATTTGGGATTCCTTAAATGCAATTGCAATTTAAGGAATGGCAATTTAGAGATTCCTTAAATTGCGATTTTTGCATTTGAGATGATGCATCTGAAATGCAAAAATACCGGTCGCAAAGGGGCAGATTCTGAGAATCTGCCCGTTTGCGACTGGTTTTTACTTTGATGCATGTGCCTGATTGTTGGTAAAAGCAAGAGAATCTTTAAAATTAAAAAGTGATATAAAGTAGTTTTCTATAGTCAACCAGATGGGAGGATGTATATTCTGATCATGAGAAATACAACAGGAAGATTGTTTTAAAGAGAAGGCATAATGATATTGTTTTAAATCAGGAAATTTAAGACCACCAGAAGTTTTGTCCACCTTCAAAGTAGGCAGAGCTATTCGGGGAGACTTGTTTTTCCAAAGGAATTTTGTTAAAAGAGAATCAACTTTTTTAAAGTCTAATCCAGGAATATGTAATGGAATCATGGAAATAATATATAGAATTAAAGCAGAAAGCATCATCTTAATGGAGTCTAACTGTCCACACCAAGAGAGAAAAAGTGGGTGCCAGCGATCAATAGAGTCAAATAAAGTTTTAGTTATGTGGTCAAAGTTTAGTTTTAGCGTTTTCGAAATGTTTGAAGAAAACCACAGGCCTAGATATTTTATCTTGGAAGTTTGCCAAGAAAAACCAGTAGAAATGAAATCTTGTTTAAGCAAAGCACATTGAGGGGAAGAACTTCACACATGTCTGAATTGAGACGATAGCCAGATAATTGAGAAAATATATCAACCTATTTTATAAAAGAGGGAATGGACGTAGAAGGATTAGAACAATATCAAAGAATGTCATCTGCATAAACAGACATTTTAACATGGGAAGTATCACGTTGAAAACCGGTAATCTGAGCATCCTGTCTAATTTTAGTTAAAAAGGGTTCTAATGCTATTATAAATAAAAGAGGCGAGAGGGGGCATCCTTGACGTACTCCCCTAAGAAGAGGAAAAAGCTTTGGGACCTGAGTACAATAATGAGATAAGGGATATTAATTTAGGAGGAAACCCTATCTATTTTAGCGCCTGAAACATGAAATCCCATCCAATCATATAAAATGCTTTCTCTGGGTTTAACACACGAGCTGCAATAGGGTAATCAAGAGAGGAAGCTTTACTAAGGATATTTAAAAAGACTCTGGAGTTATCAGATGATAAACAACCTTTTAGAAAACCCGATTTTTTGGGGCCAATGAGATTAGGTAAAATGGGATCGATACGAAAAGGAAGAATTTTTGCAAATATCTTATAATCAAGATTAACTAAGGAGAGTGGACGATAATTTTAGTAAAACGAGGGGTCTTTGTTATCTTTGGGTGAATACACAAAGAACCCGGTCTCTAAGGCAATTTAATTTACGAAAAGTGTATGTCGCTATGGTTTTTCAACTCTGCGAAGTGTATGTATCTTTATAAAATCTTACTATACAAAAAACACAATTCTTAATTTCTTATATAGTGGTCCTGTAACACTTTTTTTGCCTGCTTTTTAAAAAAACATTTCTTAACGGACAGTCTCCAAGAAGGTAAATAGTGACTGAAATCTAACTTTAAAGTAATTCTCTATACATTCAGTTCACCAAAAAACCAACTGCTTAGATGTGAAAAAAATGTGTGGACGACAAAATGACCCCTCACGGCGCACCACCACTGGGGTACTCACCAGATAAGCCCACTATTCTCATCATTGTCGGTCATTTTGTCCAAAAGAAAAAGTGTCCAAACAAACATAAAAATGTGTAGGTGCGGTAGAGTGATAAACGATAACACTCCACAAGAGTGACAAATAGTGATTAAAATTGACAGTCACACGTGTATTACAATCACTTTATTAGTTACTTAGGGGGTCATTAGGATCGCGGACGGACTTGAGTCTGTCCGCGACCCCAGAGTATGAGGGAACGTCTGTATGGGCAGCGGCGTTCCCTCTGTGCTGATTAGGATGTGACCGCCAGGGTGGCGGCCACATCCTATATCTTTAACATTGCGGCGGGTGCAGCTTCAAGCTGCACCCGCCGCAATGTTAAAAATGCTTACAATGCATTTGTATGCAGAAAGCGGCAGGCACCGCGCGGTGCCCGCCAATTTCTGAATACAAATGCAGGGGGGTACCATAGGTACCCACCATGTGCACCCCCACCCCCCTTCACCTAGGGGGCCCGCAACGGGCCCCCGCAGTGAAGATACGCATGCTTTTCCTCGGCGGAAAACCCGCAGCGGAAAAGCATCTTTGGAAGCCCATCCTAATATGGTGGATGGTGTCAGAGACACCGCCACCATATTAGAGCTTTTCCGCCGCGGTTGTAAGCCAACCTCGGCGGAAAAGCTGCGGACGGAAACCAGGACCCACCAGCCATCCTAATGTGGCGGTGGGTCTTTGGTGGGCCCGCTGTGGTTTTTCCGCATCCTCTGGGCCGGCGGTGGCTTACGCCCGCCCAGAGGATGCGGAAATTCCGCAATCATAATCGGCCCCTAAGTGTGTACTGTCAAATTAAGAAAGAGCTGGTTGCTAACCATGCATACCATTGCTACATGCCAACATGTTTCTTTGCCATGAACTTTTCTGCAAATTCTTCAGGGCCAGACACTTCATCACAGCACCAGTGTTGTACACATCATTGTAGTTGACTGTCAATTGAGAAAAGTACAAAAAACACTGTGTTATGAGCATGATAGTTCACCCCCATAGTAAACCATATTTCTTAAGGTAAAAATATAATTACCCTCACTCAGCTTATGTCTCTCATACCAGCTTGTGAGGTTGTAGTGTAGTTCCTATTTTCCCTAAAGGCCCTGCGCATTGGAATAACATAAACAGCAGTTTAGACGTAGAAGTGCGGTCTTCTAGGTCTCTACTGACTATGCGAAACTTAATTGGGTTTGTACCAACTAGCTCAGAGGTCACTGGAAACTTTCTTGACTGAATAGGAAGTGATCAGCTCCCCTGGCTCAGACAAGAAGGGATTCCGTTTTCCAACAACCGCGTAAACATGACAACTTTGCTCCTTAGAATAAGAGTCAATCTCTAGAGTCGTGTGAAACAATAGACAGCTATTTCACTCAGTCAGTTGTGCAGATTACTTTCAACAAGATGCAGAGAATAGAGAGACGGGCGTTTTCAATAAAAGGTATTATTTATTGAACAGTCTTTCTTCTCATGCAAGAGAAATGAATTGCCACAATTGCACGACTTGTTATTATAAAGCGTGCGTACAGTAAAAGGAGGATTGCGAAATAATACTGTAAAAGCATTGATATGGTTTCTTAGCCATACAATGGTAAAAATGAATAAAATATATACATTCATATATGCATTTAGCTAACGTACTCAACTGGTGCTTCTAACTACGCCTACCCCAGTGTACCTGACCTAAGCCTAATACGTGGAAGGGAGGAAGTAAGTAGCAGTTTAAGTTAAGTTGATTTTGCCAAGAGTTTGCTGCAAGAATTCTCTCTAAGGGATTAGTCAACACTGTACCTCTGGAATAGAATGTTGGAGGTCTTGTATCTCCTCTCAGGACTCGATATCCCAGTTACCAGCAAGGGTAGGCTGGAAACGCCTTAGCTGGATTTTCTTGGCACGAGAAAAGACAGTATCTTTCTCAGCGCGTCAAGGAGGAGGAGGGGCAGCGTCCGTGGGCTTCTCGCATCTGCTGGGCTCTGCAAGGGAAAGCTGTTCAGCTCCTGTATTCTCTATCACCACCACCGCTGTGTTTGCTTAAGGCAACTTTGGTATTATTTATACCTGGAAGGTGCCTTGTTTGACGTAAGTTTTTGGACATAAGACGTCAATAAAGATGTCACTAAGAACCGGTCGTTCTTACAGTGCTCATTAGAGTTCTATTACTAATCAAAACATAGCAAGCGGGCTTTCCCAGGTTGCTGGGGGTTTTATCTGTTGAAAGAACTCTGAATGTAATCTAGGAATCTAAGATAGTGGCTTTTGCTGTGTCATCTACTGTAATGAGCTGCAGAGGCGAGGTTCTGAAATATGGCTCTGATCGTTTATGCCAGAGACGAGTTTCTGAAATATGGCTCTGATCGTTTATGCCATTATAGGGGTATGGATTGATTATAGCTGCATAGGGGCATAACGTCACAATATCGATCGGGGTCCTAGATAGAACATGACACTCACTCCACGAATTTATGTCCATCAAATTACTAAAACTAAAGCAATAAGATGCGTGCGTAATACTTCCCACCCCAAAATACATGTTGCATTTGAAATGGCGTATTTGAAATACATGAAAATATAGGTGCTGTACGTCTTTAAGCATAGAAATCATTCAAAAATCACAGCATATGTAACTAGTTGAACGATTTTGCAAAAAAGAATTACACGTGAAATATCTCTTTATACAGAAAAGAAGGGCGAGATTATTTCATCACATATAAATGCATTTTCTGTAACATGTGCTAGAGGCTGAGGTAAAGTTATTATGTCTCTAGATCTACCTAAAAATAGAAGTTCTGTTCTTTATGAATAGTTCTACTTTAAGCAAAGGTTTTCGTGCCACAAAAAAGGTAAATATTTTGAAAAAGTGTTCAATTAAAAAAAAAAAAAAAATCATGGTGAACGGGGGAATAGAGTTCCAACGCTTTTCAGTAGTTTTTGTTGATCAAAACTGAAGGCCGGATTCAGAGTTCATGGGAACGCTGTGCGCCGGAATGTAATTCCAAAATTCATTGTTGTTGTTCAGGGGAGAACATCATATCAGACAGGCTCTTAAAGAATAGGTCTACATATTCAGGTGACAGTTCGACCAAGTTCGATAATGCTGTAACTTGGCAGGTGTGAGAATGATTGCTATCATCGATGTTTAGATCAGCAATGCACACAGAAGGCCGTACCTGGGTGATGTTGCTTTCATGTATCACTTCACTGCCGCCACCTAGTCGTAGCGCAGGAGTCTCAATGAATGCCGTCATCAGGATTGGTAACAGCTGGGGACAACACGATGCGTGAGTCGTTACAGGACTTAGCAAAGTATCGATATCCATTGGTACGGCTGATGTTAGTGCAAGACAGGTGTCTAACACGCATTCTTCGCCGCATAGCATACATCGAAGCACAGGTAAGATGCAGGCCTGCCATATAGATCTGAATGAAAGAAACCAGGTCATGTTTAGATCTCTCAGCCTGACCAATCCAAGGACTCTAGTTATGCGGTCCCGGTAGCGTACTGCTAGGATCGTTTCTTCCATCCTTGCTGGAGTCATGTCTGTGTTTTGGCTTGCCATATCGGAGCAGGAGGGTCAAAAATAAAATGCCTGCTACAAGTCCCAAAATCAGGGGTATGCCGCCAAAGACTGAATGGACACAATTGGGAATGATGCCCAGAATTGCTTTGAATGGTGTTAACAGTCCCGAAAAAATCGTCTTAAATACACCTGAGATACCTACGGCATCTGACATATTTAGAATTTGGCTACGCATTTCTGTGAAATGCATGGGGCAATTTGTTGATAAAAGGTCATGTATCTCTGAAGCTGTCCTTGCAACTTGGAGATCATACGTCTCTTTTGATGACGTTATGGGCACTGTTGTCTGTAAAAGCAAAAACTTCATTATGCTTAAAGTATCAATCCGTATAGAAGAGACATTCAAACGAGGCCAAATGGGAGTCTCGGAGTCTCCAGGGCCGTTTGGAAACAATGCTTGCATACAGCAAGTGACCATGGAAGTTACGCTTACAAGATATGCTTTTCCTGGCAGTAAGCCACAACAGCTGTGATCCGTTATTAGAATGTAACTCCCGTTAGAGAGTTGCTTAAAGAAAGGCTCTATCTGCGTTGCAGGTGTGACATGTTGGTGGCACGAAAGGTTGTTTGAAGTTCCTTCACAGGCCCGTGTAAATTAATACCCTGGCACAAAAGTATACCGCTTAGTGAATGTTTGCAATTTTCACCACTAAGAAATACATTTTTGTTGCTGTCACTATAGCATGTGTGTGTATATGGTAATTTCCATGCTGTCTTAATGTACCCTTTACCCAAACGTTCATACTGGCCAGTCGGTATATATTCAAGGCAATTTTTAAATTGGAAAGTTGTTATCGGAATTGTGATAATCCCGTGTATTATCCATTCAATGACAGGTCTTTCTGACATTGTCAATGGCAATCTCTCAAGTTTTTCGATGCTCAGGATTGTATAGTCTGCTCCTTTCTGTGCCAAGCTGATTTGTTTATCAGTAAGGTTAAAGATGGAAAACAATGACGTTGTGTTGATTAAACGCCATGGCACATAGCCTGAATGAAGATTTTGCAGCGTCCAGCCTAACTGTACAATAGAACGCAATTGCGACTGGCCATGCTGTAACATTAGCAAGTCTTTGTCTATTATATCGATGGCAGATGATACAATACTGTCCAGTGAATATATTCTGGAGGACAGAGTCATTAACCCATTGTCCACAACAGAAAGTGATTTTTCCAAATTAATACGATCAATTTCTCGTATTTTTTCAGCTGTTTCAATTTGTGTTACTTTCCAAGCCTCGTTGTATGCCGCATATATGCTGGTCGCTATGAAACGTTTTTGACGCTGTTTGCGTGGTCCCAGAATGAAATTGCGCAAATCAGCACCATCTTTAAGTAAAGATAAGTGTTGCTTAATTCCTGCCAGTGTGGATGTTTCTAGCCATTCAAGGCACAGCTTCCCTACACTGTATGTTGTTACTATCCCTGGATGTTGTCTCTGGGAGTATCTAGGGTCTGGTCTGGTCATTGTTAAGCCCTGTGTTTTGTTCAGGAATCTATCTTGACAGTTATTCGTGTCAGTAGGCCAGATTAACCACTTTTTCCAATCAGGATGTGCTCTGTTTAGATGTAAAATTTTAGATACGTCTATTTCAACTTTCGTTGTTGCATTATCAGGTATTGGCTTTGGAATAGATGATTTGTTAAGGTCTTTAATCTTAGCTAGGCCAAGACAGGTTGTTTGGTGAATTGTTTCATTTAAGAACATTATTTGTTCTGGGATCATGCAGGCTCGAAATAATGCTTCTAGGCCTTGTACTTGCCAATCTTTTGTACCCCAGATGGTTTTTGTTTCAATGTTATTTTTCCAGAAATCAAAACCAAATGTCATCATTTTTTCATAAAATGCTTCTGAATATATCAATTTAGTATTTGTCAGCATGGTTTTCGTCCTTGTTTTATCCAACAGTTTATAATAAAAATGTTTCTGCATCACTTATGTTAAACCCTGAGAAGTACTGGAATTTCTCATATAATGTTTTAGAACTACTTTTAGGTGGAGTAGCACAATGTTCCCATTGGTTATATTTAAAAACATTTCTAGGTTGTGCAGATTTATGTAAGTAATGGTCTCCGTAATGTGAGAAGCAGTACATCTGTTCATAATTAGACGAACCTTGTAAATAATCATGTTCTGTAAATCTAGCTGACAACACTAAATCTGACATCATATTATTTATACTTTCAAAATCCCAATCATCAGAGAATGTACTTGGTTTTACAAAGTCACTTAAGGAAACCTTGAACTGGTGAGGACATTTCAAGATCTCAACCGGGCCATATACTTCATAGTCAGTCTTGTCCCATACTACCCCTACGGGTATTGGAATGGCTGTGACATTTACTGATGATAGTCCTCTTTTCTTCACGTGAGATGATTTGTGTGGTTTTAGAACTAAGTTGATGTTCTGACTTGCTGTGTCCTTTGAACTGTGATAAATTTTCCTAAAATTAAAACTAAAATTAGGCATAGTAGGAGTATAAGTACCCCTGAGATAATCCAATGCTCAATCAATGGTGCATCTAGATATACTTCTTTGATTTGATGAAAGAGTTCTGTTGCTTTTTCTTTAAAAGTCTTTGTTGCTGGCATCACTTCAGGGTCGTTTTGATCTTCAGAAAAGGTATCGAAGTTGATGAAGTAGCCAGAGGCAGTTCTGTCGATTGTTGGAATTGTTTTCTCAATTGGTCTTTCGGTAGCACATTCTGATGCCACATCATTGTAGACTGGTGTTTCATGACGAACTGTTTCAATCTGTGTTTCAAGAGGCACGAGTTCCATGGCATTATTGCATAGTCCCTCTCTGTGCACTGCAGGTTTATCAAATGTGATTAGTCTTTCAGTTTGAACCTCTTGGATTGTTGCAAATCTGGGTATTCTGTTGTTTCTCGGGAGTCCACTGGGCCTACTGTTGAATATAGGCCACAAGCTTGTGGTTTTACCAGGTCGATTGATACAACTCAGTTCTCCTTTTTACCAGCAAGAGGCGGTAGTACTACTGATCTTGTTCCGTTGATTGCCAAGACAGGTACTGCTTTTCTGTAAGAAGGCCCAAATTCCTTCTTCACCACTATTTTCTCTCTGACTAGATCCCCAATCTTTGGAATCCAGACAGGTCTTGCTGGGACAGGTGGTGTGTCTTCAGTGGTAGTTGGCTGTTGCTTTAACTTTACGTTGCTTAAGGATTTTCTTGTTTCATTCAAGTCCTGTAAAACAGCCAAACGATCTTTGATGTCAAAGTCTTTATTCTTATCTTTTGCCACTGAAGCCTGACTATCAAGATCCTGAACATGCATTCTAGTTCCGAACAATAGTTCGTACGGGCTGAAACCTTTTAGAGAATTTCTTGGCAAATTATTTAGACTAAGTTGGACACTTATTAAATGTTTGACCCACCCATCACCAGATCCTAATACCTTCGCTGTTATAGATTGCTTTATGTCTCGGTTTTTTCTTTCCACTACACTGTTCCCCTCACGGTGTGATGGACAAGAGTATCACAACCCATCGCCCACACTGGCCATGGCCTCCTTATAGGCTCGAGAGCTGAAAGCAGGACGCTGGTCAGAATGGAACATGGCAATTGCGTATGTGCCGATAAAGACTCGCTGATCTTTTATAACAGTTTTGGCGTCAGCTGAGCGCTGGGGCCACATTTTTTAAGTGAATCTAGTCTTAAACAATTAATAGGACGCTGGTTTGCATATAGACATCATTAATCTGTCTATAAACGGTAACTGGGCAACAGACTGGACAGGTTCATTACTGCGATCCCTGTCACAGTCGGGACAGTTCTTTACATATATTTGATGTTGCACGCTCATCCCCGGCCACCAGTATACTGATTGTAATTCAGTCAGAGATTCCTTCATCAGTGTGTGCCTTGGACCTTCACTCATATGTGCGTCTGCTATTAATAACTTTCTCCGGTTCATGTTTGGAATTACCCTATCCCCCACTCCAGGGATTCGAGCAAAAGGAACAGAGTTTGCATCAATTACGTATGCATAATTGAGTGGCTAGTTCACGGGTAGTGCTGCACAGTCGCCTTTTAAGGACGTTTTCACTGCCAGCATGGTTTCCCCGTCTATGTATTTTTCTGAACGCTTTTTTGTGGCTAGGGAAGCCGGTTTAGTTGCTTCCGCTGTGGCTGTATTAGCCAATGAATTCCCTGTAACGTGAACGACATCACGTTGATGACTCAGAGTGTGTATCACGTGAGTCTTTTGTAGTTCTTTCTGTAAAAGAACTACTTGTTTCCAAAGCATCTTATGCTTGATTGTGGCACCTGTGTCATCTTTGTAATCATTTTGAACCAGCTCTGTAACTTATTATTGTAAGAGTTGACGCAAAAATGCGAATCGCACACGATTAGTGTCAGGAATTCACGTTCTGCATTTTCAAGCGCCATCTTTAAAGATCTGATTTCAGCTCAGGGAGGACATTGATCATTTTGCCGTGTGCTAGTTCTCGTTCATTCGCTATTGCAGTTTGTACTGCTTTCACAGTATTTTCTGTGAGACTGAATGTTTTTTCTGCTTATGTGTACAAGAGAGATTTGTAAGCTATTGGTACCGTTTCTCCCTCATTAGAGGTCAGGTACGTGAATCCGCATCTTCCTGGGATGACTCGGATTACAAGGTTCCGTGTATTGTCACTTGTATCTAATTTTGTTTTTGCTAACATGTCTGTTTGCAGTGATCTCAAAATGTCTGTGTGTTTTTGAGTCCAGTTGATTGGTTTAAAATCAGGTTTAATTAGTTCGTAGAGAGGTTTAACCCTCTCCGCATAATTTAGAATGTAAGTTCTTCCGAAATTCAGGAAGCCTAGAATCGATTGTAAGTTCTTCAGCGTTTTTGGTGCTTGGAGTACAGCGCACTTCTCTAAGAAGTTGTCCGCTAGGCTTTTTCCTTCACTTGATAATTCGTATCCTAAAAATAATACTGTCAGATGGGCAATTCGAGACTTTTTAAAGTTGAATTTGTAACCCTCTGCTGCGAACCCAAGTATTATGGTGTTCACCCTTTTCAAGTGAGTCTACAAGTCGTCGTCTGTGAGATAGATGTCATCGACGTAAGATAATGCCTCATCATCATATATTTGTAGTAACTCTGTTACTCTGGCTGAGAATAGTCCTGGGCTGTTCTTGAATCCCTGTGGGAGCCTACAGAAATTTTACTGAGACCCCATTACTGAGAAAGCGGTCAAGTATCTGCTTTCTGGTGCAATATTTTGACAAAAGAAACCATTAGATATGTCTAATGTTGTTTTGTATTTTTTGCAAACTATGTTATTCATTAGTGCAGCACTATGCGAATTTTGTACTGCATATGTTTTGCAACATGAGTTAAGGTGTCTCTAGTCCAAGACTAGATGATATGAATCGTCCGGTTTGGAGACAGGAAACAAAGGATTGTTCATTTGAGAGGTGCATGTTTCAATCACCTGCTGGTATTCAAGTTGATCTAAAATCTCCCTGACTTGTTTTTTAGCTTCTTGCTTAAGTGGATACTGCCTTTGTTCAGTCGGTTGACTTTTTAACTGGATTTTGTGAGCAGGAGAGTCCTCATCCCATCCTACATGGTTTTTATATAATGCTGGTGCCTGGGCTACTGCTCATTTCCTTGCATATATATATTTAGTGTGAATCGGAATGTGATTCGAGAAGGCAGGCATAATCATTTCTTCGCCACGAGGGCACTCCCTGACAAACTCCGGGGCCAATCTTTTTCAGCTAACAGGATGTCATTGCCTTTTGAGAGTTTATCCCCGAATAGACCCCTTATTTTCCTAGTCTTATCTCCCTCTATACGCACAGTTATTTCGTATATCTTATGAGGTTCGCTAACTCTGGTGTCGGCAGTTTCTACTTGAATGTATTCATTCGTGTCCACTGTCTCCAGATGACTCATCAGGATCTTGCGAGCTATGGTGATTTCTGCTGCAATGTCTAGCATTGTCTGTGCCCACTCCTCGTTTTTCAGCTGTGTCCTCAGTATTCTCGGTATGTTCGATTACTCTAATACTGGCTACCTTCTTTCTTGGAAATTGTAACTTTTTACTTTGAGCAGGTTCCTTGTCTTTGGACTTGGTGTGCTCTCCTGGGTCTGACCGTCCTTTTCTTTCCGATTTCTGCGAAAAAGATCGAGAGGGACGTGTATCAATACTTTGATATCTATCAGGTTTTTTCAAGTTATCCCTATTTCTAAGGTTATATCTTTTCTCAGAGGGCTCCCTCTGGGGAGACTGGTGTTCTCGAGTCGGAGTTCTTTCCCTCCGTCGAGGAGACCTTCCTCTGGACTGGAAAACTTTTTCCTTGGGAGTGGATTGTTTATTTCCATCCCAGCTCTTTTTAGGAGTGTTTGAATTATTTTTAATAAATAATTTTTCAGGATTTTCGAGTAGTTGGGGTTTTACTGGTTTCCCACCCAAGCTGTCTCTACCTAATTCTTCATAACATTTTTCTATAATTCTGGCAAGCTCAATTGGTTGATCTGTTATATCTGTTTCCTTCAACTTCTGGCGGATCGCCACGGATGCTGCTTCTCCTTTTATATTGGCTAGTAATATAGCCGAGACCTGCTTGAAGTCTTTCAGTAATTTCATACCAAGAGTTAAAGCAGGTTCTGGACCGTATTCATTCTGAATCTGTTTTAGCACATCTGGTATTACCGCCATTGACGAAACACCATGTGTTTTTGTGTAAATGGAAGCAAAGACTGTACCCCAAGTGTCACAGTCCTCCACGTGTGGTGCGACCCCCATTGGAAGGCAGATGGTCAGAATTCTGTGTTTCTCAATAGGGGTAGTATTCGGAAATACTGCCTCTATTTGAGTCATTTTCTGCGCTAACCAGAAAGGAATTTGTTCCCGTTTTATGGGTGTTTTACCAAGACATGATTGTATGTTCTGTGGTGTAATTTTATTTGTGTTCCCCTGATGAGGGGTCAGCTGTGGGACATTAACAGCTGTTTGGACTGTTGCAGTCCGCATTACATATTGGACTAATTGTCTATGTATTTTAAATAATGTTTTTAGCTGTACTAACAGCTCTTCTTTAGACATTTTTTCAATGTCCGGATGTGGTGTGTAGCTGGCTAGAACCGGCCACGTTGCTCCTGGTCTACCTAGTGGACCGAGCCTGGTATTATGATCATTGTGTTTTAGGGCACCTTTAAACCAGAGCAAGTGCTCTTGGTATTTTAATGGGATTTCAATTTCCTCGAAAGGAGCGTACTAATCCGGTGGATCCTCTATTTTGTAATAGTGGAACTCGTGTGTTGTAGCGTTTGCCGCTGGAAATTTTATCCAAGAATAGAATACCTCTGTCTGCCGATATTCATGTGCCTCTATCACGAAGACGACTGTGCCACCTTGTGTGGTTAGTCCATTTTCTATAAATTTTAACGTTATAGTTTTTCTTATGTTGACTGGGATGATTATTGCACCTGATTCATTAACTTCATCGGGACCCTGCTGAGTCGCATTTACTGCGGCATCAGTGGTTCCGTTGTTTAGTACTGACATTGTATAAATGAAAGTTTTTCAGAGCTGGTCTCCAAGGAGACCAAGATTAGGTGCACAATATTTTGGAACACTGTATCCTTCAACGTTGAATAAACCAGAGCTTTACATAGGAATCTCATCCTACTAAGTTTGGGCGGATTTTAACCTTTCACCCACTCCAGACGTCTATTGGAGTATTTACGGTAGAAAGGGTCTGTGTGAAAAAGCACAACTGAGTTACTCTAACGTCTTGCGTTAGTTTTATCGCCTTACCAAACGTTGGGCGGCATGTAGTGTAGTTCCTATTTTCCCTATAGGCCCTGCGCATTGAAATAACATAAACAGCAGTTTAGACATAGAAGTGCGGTCTTCCAGATCTCTACTGACTATGCTAAACTTAATTGGGTTTGTACCAACTAGCTCAGAGGTTACTGGAAACTTTCTTGACTGAATAGGAAGTGATCAGCTCCCCTGGCTCAGACAAGAAGGGATTCAGTTTTCCAACAACCGCAAAAACATGACAACTTTGCTCCTTAGAATAAGAGTCAATCTCTAGAGTCGTGTGAAACAATAGACAGCTATTTCACTCAGTCAGTTGTGCAGATTACTTTCACCAAGATGCAGAGAATAGAGACGGGCGTTTTCAATAAAAGGTATTATTTATTGAACAGTCTTTCTTCTCATGCAAGAGAAATTAATTGCCACAATTGCAAGACTTGTTATTATAAAGCGTGCGTACAGTAAAAGGAGGATTGCGAAATAATACTGTAAAAGCATTGATATGGTTTCTTAGCCATACAATGCTAAAAATTAATAAAATATATACATTCATATATACATTTAGCTAATGTACTCAACTGGTGCTTCTAACTACGCCTACCCCAGTGTACCTGACCTAAGCCTAATACGTGGAAGGGAGGAAGTAAGTAGCAGTTTAAGTTAAGTTGGTTGTGCCAAGAGTTTGCTGCAAGAATTCTCTCTTAGGGTTTAGTCAACACTGTACCTCTGGAATAGAATGTTGGAGGTCTTGTACCTCCTCTCAGGACTCGATATCCCAGTTACCCGCAAGGGTAGGCTGGAAAATTGAGCTGGATTTTCTCGGCAGGAGAAAAGACAGCGTCTTTCTCAGCGTGTCAAGGAGGAGGAGGGGCAGCGTCCGTGGGCTTCTCGCATCTGCTGGGCTCTGCAAGGGACAGCTGTTCAGCTCCTGTATTCTCTATCACCACCCCCGCTGTGTTTGCTTAAGGCAACGTTGGTAATATTTATACCTGGAAGGTGCCTTGTTTGACGTAAGTTTTTGGACATAGGACGTCAATAAAGATGTCACTAAGAACCGGTCGGTCTTACAGTGCTCATTAGAGTTCTATTACTAATCAAAACATAGCAAGCAGGGCTTTCCCAGGTGTCTAGGGGTTTTATCTGTTGAAAGAACTCGGAGTGTAATCTAGGAATCTAAGATAGTGGCTTCTGCTGTGTCATCTACTGTAATGAGCTGCAGAGGCGAGGTTCTGAAATATGGCTCTGATCGTTTATGCCAGAGACGAGTTTCTGAAATATGGCTCTGATCGTTTATGCCATTATAGGGGTATATATTGATTATAGCCGTATAGGGGCATAAGGTCACAATATTGATCGGGGTCCTAGATAAAACACGACAAGGTGAGAAACGAAGAACAAAACTCCTCTTGTGAGTCCTCCTTTTTGATTGATCCTTCAGTCATTGCGTCAATCTAGAACCATAACCCCAGAGAGGAGTAAAGTTATAAAGAAACTTCAAAAAACTTTTAAAAACTTGTCCCCGAACTACAGCATTTACATATGCAGCGTATTGTTGTGACACAGCCTCAGTGTATTGGTCTCACCATGACCCTTACTCCTGGTTTAACATCTGATAAGTCCCCTATTGCAGTCTCACTGCACTTAGGAGTGGTTATTAAATGCACAATCAAAAAGTCCTCACACATGCAATCAAAAAATCGTGCCCACTGGAATTACATCTAGTCCCAATATGGAGAAAGGTGGCAGTTGTAACAAAGGCTGTAGTTATAAAGGCTCAATATGCAGCTACCACATTCTAACCTTACTGCATGCTACTTGCATCAGCAATGACCCAATACTAAACTGCCTAGCCCGATCCCCCTACTCCTTACCGGCTGGGGCCTCACAGAGCGTGGCGTCTCCTCCTGCATCTCACAACCTTCACGTTCCGAATTAAAAAACTCTTTAGCTTGCGGTCACGTGATACCGCGTACTATGTGATTGTGCGCAGCTGCCATCTTTGAAAGGGAAAACTTTCTCTCTTTCTTTCAGATATCGCCTCATTTCTAATTGCAATCACGTGAGACTGCGCATGACATGATTGTGCACGGCCACCATCTTTAAACGGAGAACTTTCGCTCTTTCTCTATCTTCCAACAGCTATAATATTGCCTCATTTTTAACTAAGGAGTTAAACATAAAACTTTCAAGCTTAGTGGTGCAATAATACTCATAGGCATTATAAAAAACGGTCTTAGCACTGTTTATTTATTTTGTGTATGTATTCAAAAACCACCAAACTTTATTAGGTGACGTAAACATTTTAATCAACACTCCTCATACGGTGCATACTAAAATTGTAAAGGACAATTATCAAGATCTTTATTAAAAACAATTTTCAATCCGTATCTCTTATATTCGGGATGTTATTTATGTCTACCATCATTCAGGCAGGCTCTATTCGTCAAGTTCATATTTGATCTCTTCCCCCACTGGCATCAGTTTATGTCTATTCCTACAATGAAACACCACATCATGGAGCCTCATAGGAACAATGTCACAGCACCCATCACTGATACCTAAGGCTCCAGGAGGCACAAAAAAGACAGATCATGTGTTTAAAAAAATAATATGTGCAAAAAAGGATTAGCCAACCCTATTCCACTCAATAATCTTGTTGAGTCCTTGTTGATCACTCTTTTCTTGCTAGATTCACCGTGCTTCCTTTGAAAGCATGATCTTATCAACATTCTGGAGATTGCCCAGTACCTTTTCTAGAACTACCCAAGTAAAACTATGCTTTTCAGTATGGCACTGTTGTGGTACTCAAGTGTTCTTGCATCCTGGTCTTGATTTTTCTAGACGTGAGCCCTATATATTGAAGGCCACATTCACAAAGTAATCTATATACTACATTAGTAGTATTACAATTACTAAAGTGGTTAAGAAACCACTCCCTCCCTGATTTTAAAACCACACTCGAAGTTTTTTTAGTAAGGGGACACACCGAACAAGAACCGCAGGGGAAAAGGACGGGGAAGGAGAAAACACTGAACAGGGATACTGTAAGTGTTTTCACACTTCGTCCTTAAGTAACTGTAGCGTAAGTATCAAAACAGTCATTGACAGTAGCACAATAAGCGTTTTATTCACGCGTCAATTTGTTAAACAGTTTCAAAATACTTGGCAATAGATAACAAATGATGCAGGGCGTGGTCTTTGGAGTTTCGGAAGAAAGGTATTCGGTCTCTCTCTTTCTCGTGGTCACTCTTCCCCGTAGGACACTCATACCAACGTCTTCCAAAAGGCAAACAGAGGAACACTACCGTCACGAACTGTATATATTCTTAAAGCTCTATGCGTGCACCCGTCACCAAGAACTTCGGGTCACCGAGACTCGTGATATCGTTATTAAGGAGGAAGGGTCAGGTAGTGAGGAATGGGGAAGGGAAAGGAAAGCGTGTTTCGCATGCAGCGTGCAACACTTTACTTATGCCACAAGCCCAACAGTCCTGTGCCCCCCAACCTCCTCCTCCACCGTTCTCCCCACGTTACTTGCCTGGGGCTACGGTCCCCGGTGACCGTAGCAATGGGTTTCGCGGTGTTCTGTTGCTTGGAGGGACAGCCGGATACGAGCGCGGTGTGTGTTGGGGAAACCTCCCGTGGGTCAGCTCCCCCGCTCCACTTCGCCTCGTCCTGGACTCTCCTTTTCTGTTCTTCATGTTCCGTCGTCTCCTCTCCTGCAGCCGTCCGTCGCAGCCTCGCCTCCTCCGGATCTCCAATCACCCGGCGGCCCACAGCTGAGCCAACGGCTCTCTTTTAGCTTCTGTCCGGACTCCTGCTCCTCCTTTGCGCCGCAGACTAGACGGCTCAACTCTTCTGGTTGGAGTGGACCACTGGACACCATCTTTAAGTTCCCGGCGGATCGGGTGATAGGATGCTCTCTATCATATTGCCTCTCTTCTGGAGATGGACGATCGGGCCATTCAGCTGTCGGAAATCTGGAGAGATAATCTACATTCCCTTGGAACTTTCCCGGCATGTGCAGAGTCTGAAATGAAAAAGGCTGTAAGGCTAAAAACCATCTTAGTACTTTAGCATTGGCTTCCTTATTGGTTGCTAACCACGTTAGGGAAGCATGATCTGTAACTAAAAAGAAAGTCCTCCCCAACAAATAGTACTGTAAGGATTCCATGGCCCCTTTGATGGGCAAACATTCTATGACATAGCGTGTCTCCCTCGGAAACAGTTTGCGACTCAGAAACAGCACTGGTTTAAGTAGTCCTTGATTATCTGGTTGCGATAATACAGCTCCCAGTCCTTTATCTGAGGCGTCTGTTTGCAACACAAATGTCTTTTTGTAGTCGGGGCAGTCAAAATCGGGGCCTTGCAGAGTATAGTCTTTAGGGTTTCAAAGCTTTTCTCTTGCGTTGGACCCCACCCAATTTTTGCTCTTAAGGTTTTCCTCTCAATAAGTCCATGAGGGGGCTGGCCACGTCAGATAATTGGGGAATGAATCTCCGATAATACCCGACTAACCCCAGGAAGGCTCGTACCTCTTTCCTGGTGGTTGGTCTGGGAATATCTTTAATAGCTTCCAGTTTATCAATTTGGGGTTTTAGGGTTCCTTCACTGATGGTGTAACCTAAATAGTTTATTTGATGGGTGCCCAGAGTGGTCTTCTTTGGATTCATAGTTAATCCTGCCTGCGTCAAGGCCTCAAATACATTCTGTAGGTGTTCTAGATGGGTTTTCCAATCAGGGCTATACACAACAATGTCATCTAGGTAAGCAACGGCATCATTTTGATGAGTTTTTAGTAAAATGTCCATTAGTCTCTGAAAGGTGGCCGGTGCTCCATGTAGCCCAAATGGCATTACCTTGAATTGGTACAACCCTGAGGGTGTAGAGAAGGCTGTCTTCTCTTGAGCTGCCTCTGTCAGGGGTATTTGCCAATATCCCTTGGTCAAGTCAATGGTGGACATCACCCTAGCCTCTCCTAGTTTTTCAATTAGCTCGTCTACTCTAGGCATTGGATAATTGTCAAATTTAGAATTGGCATTTACTTGGCGAAAGTCAATGCAGAAACGGATACTGCCACCCGTTTCGGCACTAAAACGATGGGGGAACGCCAGTTACTTTTGGAAGGTTCAATAATATCTGCCTGTAGCATCTTTTCTATTTCCTGTTCTACCGCCTCTCTCCTAGCTTCAGGTATGCGATAGGGTCTCACATTCACCACTCTTCCCGGTGGGGTAACAATATCGTGGGCTACAAGGGAGGTTTTCCCCGGTTTTCCTGAACTAAGGGTAGAGTATTGGTCAAGCAGTCGCTCTAACTGCCGTTTTTCCTCCACAGATAATCGGGGACCCATAGCTGGCCGTTCCTCCTGTTTGCCCCTCCCCCCCTCCCCAGCTCCTGGGGTAACTCTAGTGGTGTGATGGTTAATGATTTATGGATTGGACTACCTCGGCCCCTTGGGATCCTGTGTTTGGTTCAACCCACTTCTTTAATAAGTTAATGTGGTACGTTTGTCCCACCTTGTTAGTGTGTGGCACTGCTACTCTGTATGAAACAGGTGTAACTTTCTGAGTAATGGTATATGGTCCTTGCCATGTAGCCAACAATTTCTTATCAGAGGAGGGAATTAAAATCAATACCTTGTCTCCTACCCTCAACTCCCTCAACTGACTTTTCTTGTCATATTGCTGTCATATTGCTGATAGCTCCTGAGGCGTGAGCCGGGATCAGGTTGTTTTGCGAGCCGAGCTCAGTGAATTGCTGCTAACAGCATCTGAAATCGTTTTTACAGAGATTCGGGGAGGTGGGGAATCTGAATTGGGAAATGTTTAACTTGTATAATTATCTGTACCGAACTGCTTTTTAAATTGATTAGGACTCACCGACACTTTAATAATATATGCGCTTGCCCAAGGGCCATGTTCCACCTCTTTTGAAGACATAGGAAATGGGATTGAGGAATATCGCTTGCCCGGACGGCCGCCATCTTAGGTTGGGCCAGGGTCAGCGCTCTATGCAATTTGAACACCGCCATTAAAAACCGGGCTGGCGCGACCGCGCAGCCCTGATAGCTCCTGAGGCGTGAGCCGGGAGCAGGTTGTTTTGCGAGCCGAGCTCAATGAATTGCTGCTAACAGCATCTGAAATCGTTTTTACAGGGATTCGGGGAGGTGTGGAATCTGAATTGGGAAATTTTTTACTTGTTTAATTATCTGTACCGAACTGCTTTTTAAATTGAGTAGGACTCACCGACACTTTAATAATATATACGCTTGCCCAAGGGCCACGTTCCACCTCTTTTGAAGACATAGGAAGGGGGATTGAGGAATAGCGCTTGCCGGGACGGCCGCCATCTTAAGTTGGCGGTCAACGCTCTATGCAACTTGAACACCGCCCTTAAAAACCGGGCTGGCACGACCACGCAGCGGACGCGCGCAGCGGGCACGCCGGAGGTGAGCCGAAGGCGCACCAATGGCAAGCCCGTCTGCGCCGGTCCCGCGCCTAGCACCATGACTCCTGGTTGTGAGGCCCCAGGCAGTGCGCCACGGAAGGTGTATGGGCGTAATACTCTACTGAGCCTTAATGTGGTGGAAAGTTTGACAAGCTGTAAATCTCTGAGGATGGATGAGAGCCTGCAAGGGGGTCCTCATGTCTGCCATGTTTGCCAAAAACATACCCAGGACATCCTGATGAGTGAAATCAATGCATTAATCCCGACAGGGAGGAACAGAGAGGAATTAAAGAGGAGGGATTTTGACTGCCTGTTGATCAACGCTAGATCGTTGGTCAAGCACAGTCTAGAGGTAGCCCACTTAATTAAAGATCATGACATTAAAATGGCATTTGTTACTGAAACCTGGACGGATGCAGCGTCCGGCCCAGACCTGGTAAAGGCGATCCCAGCGGACTACCTTAGTTACACACTGGATAGGCCGAAGAAAAGAGGAGGAGGCCTGGCGGTCATATATCACCCATCCATTAAAAGTAGCTTTCTCCCTATAGTCTCCGACTCTTGTGAGGCTCTAGCATTCAATCTAATTCTATCGGACCATCAATTCTTTAAGGGTTGTCTCATATATAGACCACCGGACACTAAAGCTGGGTTTCTGGGGGAAGTGGGAAACTTTTTAGAGGAAGCACTGTGCACAAAGGCTTACACTGTCCTTGGGGATCTTAATTTCCACCTGAACTCTAGTCAGGACAGTGATACAGTTGCACTAAAAGATCTAATGGAAGGGCTGGGGCTAATACAGGTGGTCATCGGGCCTACTCATAAAGCAGGCCATACCTTGGATGGGATTTTTACGAGTCACCCAGATTTACAATTCTCCGGGACAGAGCCCGTAGCCTGGTCAGACCACAACGTGGTGTGGTTTAGAATCCTAGGCGGGGCATTGCAGAGAGTTATACGGATTAAGAAGGAAGTCAAGGTCAGTAGAGCCTGGACTAAAATAGATGGGACGGTTTTGGAGGAATTGCTGGCAGCCTCCAAGGTGCCTCTGCCGGTAGGAATAGAGGAAGCCGCCACCACTTTTGCCAACTGGATTGACCAAGCTTGTACCGTACTGGCCCCACCTAAAAGCTGGCTTCCTACTCGCACGGTCCCATCAGCCCCCTGGTTTACTGAGGAACTCAGGGAGCTAAAGTGCGAGTATAAAAAGTTAGAACGAGTCTGGCGTAAAACCTATAATGAAGCCGAGAAGAAGATATACAGAGCCAGCCTGAGAAAATATAAAGAAAGAATTAGACAACTTAAGGAAATCTATTTCACAGATCGTATCCTTGGGGCAAAAAACTCTTCCAAGGAACTCTTTCACACTGTGGCCAGCTTGGCCATACCTAAACCAGTAGTTACACCTCCAACGCAGGAACTCTGCGAGAATTTAGCCCATTTTTTCTCAAGCAAGGTGGAAAAGATTTATTCATCCTTGGAAGCCCCCGTGGCACAGAGCCTGTTGGCATCTAGATCCAGGAGCCCGAAGGCAGCCACCCAGGACACCAAATTACTGGGCTTTATCCCAGTGGAAGTGGAAGAGATTAAAAGACATTTGCTGAGCATAAAATCTGGCTCACCTTATGATCCCTGCCCAGTAACAGTTGCTAAGTTGGCAGCAACCCCCATAACCAATGCATTAGCAGGATTAGCTAAGCAGCTATTTGAGATGGGGGATTTCCCATCGAGCTGGTAGCGGGCGTCCATTAAACCTCTATTAAAAAAGCCTAATCTGGACATCTCAAGCCCCAATAACTATCGGCCAATTTCTACACTTCCTATTCCGGCCAAGATTGTGGAAAGGCTAATGAACATCCAGCTTAGTGCATAACTAGGAACCACTCAGGGGCTAGACATCTCACAGCATGGGTTCAGACCAGGCCACAGTACCGAGTCCGCCCTGATCAAGTCAACAGAAGAAGTCAGGAAGGTGATGGACTCTGGAGGTCGGGTGGCTTTGGTCATGCTGGATTTGTCATCGGCCTTCGACACGGTCCACCATACCATCTTGGTGGACCGGCTGGAGGAATGTGGGGTTCAGGGGAAGGCATTAGACATTTTGAGATCTTTTCTGACCAACAGGGTCCAGGTAGTCGCGTTGGGGGACTTTGAGTCGAAACCCTTTCAACCATCTTGTGGGGTCCCTCAGGGTTCCTCACTTAGCCCTACCTTGTTCAATGTTTATGTCTCTTCCCTGGCCCCAGTCATCCGCTCCCATGGGTTTGAACTTACATCTTATGCAGATGACACACAGATTGTGGTGTCACTGCCACCCGGGAGGGAAAATGACGTTGCCAGCAAGTTCCAGGAATGCATGAAAGCTGTGACCAAATGGATGGCAGGAAACTGTCTAAAACTTAATTCGGCCAAAACTGAAGTAATACTGTTTGGCTCCATGGCTAATTTTTGGGGCCCGGGCTGGTGGCCAGAAGAGATGGGGACTTTGCCCACTCCGGTCAACAAGGTGAAGAACCTGGGGGTCATCCTAGATGACAGACTTTCTTATAAACCTCAGGTAAATGCCTTGGCCTCATCCATCCACTGGACATTGAAAATCCTTCGGAAGGTTCTTCCGCTTCTTCCAGGGAAATGCAAAAAAACAGTGGTGATGGCTCTGGTGCTTTCACGATTGGATTATTATAACAGTCTGCTCCTGGAAGCCCAATAAGGAGTACTCAGCAAGTTACAGATACTGCAGAATGCAGTAGCGCGCCTGCTTATAGGCTTGCCTAAATTTGCACCCATCTCCCATGAACTGGTGAAATTACACTGGTTGCCAGTAAGGAAGCGGATTCTATTTAAAAGTCTGTGTATTGTCTTCAAGGTGATCCATGGCATAGGTCCAGCATTTTTGGGGCAATACTTTTACTGGCACAAACGTGGAAGACTATTGAGGTCAGCTACTCTGGGATTGATCAGGACCCCACGCATTAGAAAAGTGGGTTGGGGGAGGCAGGAGTTTCAGCCGAGGGGCGGCGGTGGCCTGGAATGCCCTTCCAGTGGCACTCTGACTGTCCCCTGAGCTTATGACCTTCCGGCGAAAGTTAAAAACATGGCTTTTTGTAAATTAACCTGGGGATTTAGTTTTGGGAGATATCAAAACAGTGCCAGGACACCGTACGGTAGCAGTGCGCTTTACAAGTGGCGAAAATAAATAAATAAATAAATAAAATATTGCTCTTTTTGTCTACTTTGTGCTTTGTCCATGTTTTGGTGGACAGTATCCCATAGGGTGGCTAAGGTTTCTTTAAGGGTCTGCATGTATCCTAACAGTGGTTTCCCTTCATCGTCTTCCTCCGTCTACTGCTCAGCAGCCATATCGAGCAAGGTACGGGGTTTTCTTCCAAATAGCAACTCGAATGGGGAGAATCCAGTGGATATTTGTTCATGTGTCCTAATAGCAAAATGTACAAGGGGTAACTTCCTATCCCAATCCTTTCCTGTCTCGCTTATCAGTTTCTTCAGGATGGTTTTAATCGTTCGGTTATACCTTTCCACTAAACCGTCAGTTTGTGGGTGATAGACTGCAGTTCTAATCTGTTGGACCCCCAAAAGCGAACATACTTCCTTCATGAGTTTCGCCATAAAAGGAGTTCCTTGGTCTGTCAAAAGCTCTAACGGAAATCCTACTCGGGAGAAGAAGGATATCATAGCTTGAGCCACAGTTAGCGTAGTCATGCTTGTTAGAGGTATAGCCTCCGGATATCTTGTTGCATAGTCCACTAGCACTAATATATACTGATGCCCCCTGGCTGAGGGAATTAATGTACCTACCAGATCCATCCCTACACTTTGAAATGGAACATCAATTATGGGTAAAGGACAGAGGGGTACTTTCTTATCTTTGGAGGGATCTATCAACTGACACTTTGGACAGGTGGTACAAAACCTCGCAGTTTCTCTATACACTCCCGGCCAGTAAAAACGATCCAGTAAATATTTCAGGGTTAATTCCTGCCCGTAGTGACCCCCACCTATCTGGTTGTGTGCTAATTGCAAAGCTTGTTCTCGAAAGGCTACTTGGACCAGCAATTGTTCTACCCTTCCATTTGCCCCTTCACTTACTTGATACAGTAATCCTTGTTTTATACAGAAATAGGGTCCTACCTTCTCTGAGTCATTCTCTTGCACTTGATTCCAGGCATTCGTGAGGGTGCTGTCATCTTTCTGAGCTGCACGGAAGCTTCGTGCAGGAGTATCTCCATGCTCTGGGGAAGAATGTAAACATGAAGAAAAAGACTGACAGGCACTGGTATACTTCTCTTTGTCCCTTCTTTTCTCATTTTTCGACTTATGTTCTTGGACTCCGGGGATGAACTAGATTTTCGTTAGAAAAGGGAGCCTCCTGTAACCACTCTGCTCTGGCTTCTTGCTCTGAGGCCTCCATCAAATAATCATGAAATTTAGGCAAATCTGTTCCCAACAAAATATTTTCAGGAAGTCAGGGAACTACCCCTACTCTCCGGACTTAGGGATACCCGTCTATTTCCAGTAAGACTTCTGCTAAAGGATATTCCTTAACATCTCCATGAACACAGGAAACTAGCACGGTTTCTCCTTCACATAGAGAGTTCAGGGGGTATCTAATAAAGCTTCAATAGGTTTCCCATTTAGTCGGATGGCTTTCTTGTATGTTTTCCTGCATAGACCTGTAACCAAAACTCGCCCTCGTGACCAAAACACTTCCATTGGTTCAGAGCCGTCATTGTTCAATGGACAATTTCGTGAGATGTGCCCCCACTCTGCACATCTAAAACATTGAGGTCCCACCTGAACAGGGGAGTTGATTTTTGGAAAGGGCTTTGGGTTGGGTTTCGGGGTAGGAAAAGGGCATTTTTCTACACTGTCATTGGAAACTCGGGTTGCAGGTTTAGAAAATACAATGGGGGTTCTCCCCGTAGGAGCTTTGAAGTCCGGGGACCTATGGTAAGCACAGGCTAGTTCGATAGCAGATTGGGACGATAGACCAGGATGTTGTTTTAACCATGCTCTAGTATTGGTAGGTAAAGCATCCAAATACTGTTCTAGAAAAATGTGTTCCGTAACCTCTTCCATGGTGGCCATATGAGGCTGTAGCCACCTGTTCCCCAAGTCTCTGACCCTGTAAAACAATCCTCGGGGATTATCACCTGTAACCCATTCTTCCTTGCGAAAACGTGCCCTATAATACTCTTGGTCACACCCTAATCTTTCGAGAATTGCCTTCTTTATCTCGGGATAAGGAGTAACTCAAGCTGGGTTAGCCGCTTGGTACACCGCCTGCAGTTCTCCAGATAATAACGGCGCTACATATTGTCCCCACCTGTCTGCAGGCCAAATGGCTGTGGTAGCAACTCTTTCAAAATTAGTAAAGAAGAAGTCCGGATCTTCTCCTTCTTGGAACTTTTGTAATACACTGCCAAGGATGTTAGGGTGGACACGGGCACTAGAAATTGCATCTGTAAGGTGGAGAATAGCTGTATCTTGGACTTTTTGGTTACTTGTCAACAATATTGCTTGCTCTTTCAAAGCCTCTTGAAACGACTCGCTTTCTTTTTGGGCATTCCTATTCTGTTCTTCAAACACTAACTGTAAATGTCTCTGACCTTCTGCCAGCTGCGTTATCATATCTTGCACAGTTACTGGTTGTGCCATCTTTTATCAAATGAGAGTATGCCACTTCTGACACCACTGTAAGCGTTTTCACACTTCGTCCTTAAGTAACTGTATTGTAAGTATCAAAACAGTCATTGACAGTAGCACATTAAGCGTTTTATTCACGCGTCAATTTGTTAAACAGTTTCAAAATACTTGGCAATAGATAACAAAGGATGCAGGGTGTGGTCTTTGGAGTTTTGGAAGAACAGTCTTCGGTCTCTCTCTTTCTCTTGATCACTCTTCCCCGTAGGACACTCGTACCAACGTCTCCCAAAAGGCAAACAGAGGAACAATACCATCACAAACTGTATATATTCTTAAAGCTCTATGCGTGCACCCGTCACCAAGAACTTGGGGTCACCGAGACTCGTGATATCGTTATTAAGGAGGAAGGGTCAGGTAGTGAGGAATGGGGAAGGCATAGGAAAGCGTGTTTCGCATTCAGCGTGCAACACTTTACTTATGCAACAAGCCCAACAGTCCTGTGCCCTCCAACCTCCTCCTCCACCGTTCTCCCCACGTTACTTGCCTGGGGCTACGGTCCCCGGTGACCGTAGCAATGGGTATCGCGGTGTCCTGTTGCTTGGAGGGACAGCCGGAAACGGTCGCGGTGTGTGTTGGGGAAACCTCCGTGGGTCAGCTCTGCCGCTCCACTTCGCCTCCTCTGTGTCTCCAGCACCTGGACACTCCTTTTCTGTTCTTCGTGTCCCGTCGTCCGATGCTCTGTCCTGCGTAGCTTCGCCTCCTCTCCTGCAGCCGTCCGTCGCAGCCTCGCCTCCTCCGGATCTCCAATCACCCGGCGGCCCACAGCTGACCTTTGCGCCGCAGACTAGACCGCTCAACTCTTCTGTTTGGAGTGGACCACTGGACACCATCTTGAAGTTCCCGGCGGATCGGGTGATAGGATGCTTTCTATCACATACATAACAAGTTAGACAACCTTTGATGGTGCATAAAAATGTCAAAAAGACATACCACAAAAAGACAATGAGAATGGGGATGGAGGAACCACATAAGAGAGGTAGCACACCGGCGGGAAGACTCCAAGAGGGTACATCAAAGGGAGTACAGCCTCCAAGCATAAAACGAAGAGGTCATAAATCAAGGGATCACAGAACCGCACCTTATAAAAAGAAAAGGAAAACACTAGGAGGGTGTCTCAGAACGTAACAAAATATAGCAGGAAGGGGAAGAATACAAACAATGGCAAACATTATAAACGAGGAGTGTCCATGGAATCATCTCTGCAGGTGTACAGGAAGTGATGAAGAAGCGCAGGATCTTCATAATTTGTTGTTTTATTATTGTAAGTCACTTCGAAGAGACACGGATGAACCAATCCATGACATGCATTCAGGGTATGTAGAGCAGGTCTCAGGTCAAAAAACTGTTTCCGACGACCCGCAGTAGCTTTAGCGTAATCTTGAGTAATAAAGAGATTGGAACCATTCCAAATAAGACTTCCCTTCTGTTTAGCAGCCTGGATGACTTTAATCAGATCCGTGTATCCTAGAAAATACAAGATAACACCTCTAGGTTTCGTAGAAGGAGGTGAAAAGTTGGATGACCGAGAAAGTTGACCTAAGCGATGAGCGTGCTGAGTATTCAATGGAGGAGAGCTTGGAAGACCAAGAAGTATTGGCATAAAGGATTGAAAGAAGAATATAGGATTAGGACCTTCAAGTCCTTCCGCAAGACCGTTAATTCGTAGGTTATTGCGTCTATTGCGATTTTCCAAATTTCAACCTTTTTAGCATAAGATATTGTATTTCTCTGGGCATTCCTGGAACCTGGTCTGAGACTACCTGCACTGAAGTCACTCTTCTCTCAAGGTCCGCAACTTGTTGCTCGGTATGAGACCAGTTATCTTCAAGGCTCTGAAGACGAGCATTTCTTTTGGCAACTATGGTTTGAGCGAGCGTATTTCTTCAAGTAAAAGCTCCATGGAAATGGAAGAGGAAGAGTTGGTGGGGGAAGAAGGGTTTGTCTTCACTCGTTTTTCTGATATGGAGGGTATTTTGGAGTTAGGTTTAGAGCTTGGACAGGAAATACTAGGAGAGAAGCCTTTCATTCCAACAGAATCATTAGTTATTTCATCCATATTGTCTTGTAGCACACTAAATGGATTATTGTCCTCTAACTGTAGTCAAGCTATCCTGGCTGAAGACGGCAGATAGCCAGAAACCAGTCCTAGGATGCTTGATTCCGGTCCAGTAAAGACATGGCTTGGCAGTTCGGGCTGGGCTGTTCCCATGGGGCACAGGGTCAAGGCTGATTTGCATATGGCCATGTCTGAACTGGGGTGGTGTCGAGTGCACAAAAACGATGGATTTAGGCCCAGTTCTCTGTACTGGGGTGAATGTATGACATTGTTCTGCATTCTGTCCATCAACTGTTGTTTTTGCAGATGTCAGCGGTGCAGGCAGATAGTAAGACGGTCAATTCCCTATCAAAACAGACATAAACCACGTCCTCTGTGGCCATTTTGGAACAGTTTCACACTCGAATTATGCGAGAAGTTATGCGCCTGATGTCTTCCTAATGCAGATTCTTTCCACATCCTCTCCAACCAATTTAAAACTCCTTGGATGTACCACATTTTAATAAACTGCTGCGTGGACTATGTATTTGTTTTTGCACGCATATGTTATAACAGTGTGTCAGTGAAGTGCAATCTTTATTCGATAGTGCCGTTGGGATCAATGATAGGCACACAACATTAACGGTGACAGGCAAACCAATCACTAAGGTGAATTAAAATGATGATGGGCACATCATCTTGGTGTATTGTGGTTGTATTTCCACAAAAAGTACCCAGGAGTCAGAAACACATTCTAATCACAGACAACCGTTTACATGACAAAAAGAAAGATTGTGATCAGTTGTCGATCTGTTCCACCACTATTACATCATTTGGGTTCTCCTTACCCACCACCATGCA